>NW_026068339.1:99201-107248 GCF_014885135.2 Alexandromys fortis
GAAATCCTAACTAACATGACTACAAGCTTGACTATATAGAAGATTATCTGTTAATCTATATTTGTTTGTATTTATTAAAAGAAAAACTATATTTTTTTTCGTTATACATACCAATCCAAGTTTCCAATCCCTCTCCTAGTCCTATTGTCTCCCTAAACCCTCCCACCCCACCACCATCCAATCCTCAGAGATGGTAAGGCACATTGATTTGGGGAAGGTCCTCCCTACTGTATCTAGACTGAGCACGGTATCCATCCAAAGAGAACAGGTTCCCAAAAAGCCAGTACATGCAGTAGGGATAAATCTTGGTGTCACTGCAAGTGGCCCCTTAGTCTGCCCCAGCCATGAAACTGCCAATCACCATCAGAGGGACTAGTTTGGCCCTATGCTTGTACATTCCAAGACTTACTATAGCTTGTGAGCTCCATTAGCTCAGGTAGACTGTTTCAATGTGTGTCCCCATCATGGTCTTGACCTCTTTGATCACATTATCATTTCTGCCTCTCTTCAACTGGAATTTGGGAGCTCAGTCCAATGCTCTGATTCAGGTCTCTGCCTCTGTTTCTATCAGTTGTTGGATGAAGATTCTATGGTATTATTTAAGATATTAATCAGTCTAACTACAGAACAAGTAAAGATTGGGCCCCCTATCCTCTATTGCTTAGGGTCTTAGCTTGGGTCATCCTTGTGGATTCCTGGGAATTTCTCTAGACCCAGGTTTCTTGCTGAACCTACAATGGTTCCCTCATTCAAGATATCTCTTTCCTTGCTTTCATCTCTGACCTTCCTCATTCTCAGCTTTCTCATTCCCTCAAGTTCTCCTCTTCCCTTCTGCCCTACTCTTCCCCTTTCATCCTCCCTTCTCCCCCACCCCCATGCTCCCAAGTTTGTCAGACAATATTGTCTATTTTGACTTTCCAGGTAGATCTATACATTTATACATTAGAGTACTACTTAGCAGTAAAAAAGGCCTTTTTAAAAATATTAATTCATTTATTTATTATGTATACAATATTCTGTTTGTGTGTATGCCTGCAGGCCAGACGAGGGCACCAGACCTCATTACAGATGGTTGTGAGCCACGATGTGGTTGCTGGGAATTGAACTCAGGACCTTTGGAAGAGCAGGCAATGCTCTTAAGCTCTGAGCCATCTCTCCAGCCCGGGCTTCTCTAGGATCACTAATTATAGGCTCAATGTCCTTTACACAAAGAAAAACATATAGGCATCCTCCTGAATATTAACCTTCATCAGGTGATGAAAGGAGACAGAGACAGAGACCACATTGGAGCACCGGACTGAAATCTCAAGGTCCAAATCAGGAGAAGAAGGAGAGAGAGCACGAGCAAGGAACTCAGGACCATGAGGGGTGCACCCACACACTGAGACAATGGGGATGTTCTTTCGGGAACTCACCCAGGCCAGCTGGCCTGGGTCTGAAAAAGCATGGGATAAAACCGAACTTGCTGAACATAGGCAGACAATGAGGACTACTTAGAACTCAAGAACAATGGCAATGGGTTTTTGATCCTTCTGCATGTACTGGCTTTGTGGGAGCCTAGGCAGTTTGGATGCTCACCTTACTAGTCCTGGATGGAGGTGGGTGGTCCTTGGACTTCTCACAGGGCAGGGAACCCTGATTGCTCTTTGGGCTGACGAGGGAGGGGTACTTGATTGGGGGAGGGGGAGGGAAATGGGAGGTGGTGGTGGGGAAGAGACAGAAATCTTTAATAAATAAATAAATTTAAAAATGGCCTATTTTTTTCTTGTACTTAGCTTCTCTAGGATCATGAACTATTGTCTCAATATCCTTTGTTTATAGCTTGTAGCTACTAATGAGTGACTATATACCATATTCATCACCATATTCATCTTTTTGGGTCTGGGTTATCTCACTCAGGATAGTGTTTTCTAAATCTATCCATCTGCATGCAAAATTCAATAGGCCATTTTTTTTTTTTTACTGTTAAGTAGTACTCTAATGTATAAATGTGTCACATTTCCTTTATTTATGTTTTGGTTGAGAGGCATCTAGGTTGTTTCCAGATTCTGGCTGTTACATATAATGCTGCTATGAACAGAATTGAACATATGTCTTCATAGTATGATTGAGCATCTTTTGGGTATATGCCCAAGAGTGGTACTGCTGGATTCAGAGATAGGTTGATTTCCAATTTTCTGAGAAACTGCCATACGATTTCTAAAGTGGTTGTACAAGTTTGAATTTCCACCAGCGATGGATGAATATTCTCTTACTCCTCATAAGCTTTCATTGTTTTTTTTTATCTTTGCCTTTCTGACAAGTTATAAGATGGTATCTCAGAGATGTCTTGATTTGTATTTCCTTGATGACTAAGGATGTTGAACATTTCCTTAAGTATCTTTTTGACCATTTGAGATTCTTCTGTTGAGAATTCTCTGTTTAGTTCTTTACTCCATTTTTAATTGAGTTATTTAGAATTTTGATGTCTACTTTCATGAGTTCTTTATATATTTCAGATATCAATCATTTGTCTGATGTGGGTTTGAGAAAGATCTTTTCCCATTCAGTAGGCTGCCTTTTTGTATTAATTGACTGTGTCCTTTTCTTAACAGAAGCATGTCAGTTTCAGGAGGTCTCATATATTTTTTTTATTTCTCTCAGTGTCTGTGCTACTGGGGTTATATTTAGGAAGTGGTCTCCTGTGCCCAGTGTGGCCAAATTTATATTGAGGTCTTTAATTCACTTGAACTTGAGTTTCATGCATGGGGATAGATATGGATCTACTTTCATTCTTCTAATAAAGATGTCTAAAAATCTTGACTTTTTTCTGATATTGATACTTCCACTATGAATTTGATATATTGAGGAATGCACAAAATGAATTTTAGAAGTATATAAAGCACAGTTTGCATTGGATCAGTCTTGTAGCAAGATATAATATATAGAGAATGGTAAGTGGTAACAATAATCCATAGATATATACACATATATATATATATTAAATCATGACTTATAAATATCTAACTTTCAAAACTCCAATATGTGGCAATTATATCAACATGTTCACAGATTAAAAAAAGGAAGAGGAAAGAGGCTAATGTGATTTCTCTTTTCATACAGCATCTAAAGGAAAAACAAAGATGTGAACTCAAGTATTTGTGATCAGAGATTACTATTTAACAGAAGTACTTGATTTGTATCATTATTATTTTAATGTGTGGTATAAAAACTACTAGTGAAATAAAATAGAATTATATTTAAGTAAGAATTTTATACACAAATTTCTTTCTTGGTGAATCAAAACCAGGGTTTGCAAAACAAAATAAGTCTTATCTCCTTCTAATATCTTTCTTTTAATGTCACAGAGAACAGACATAGATATTGGAGAATATAAGTTTAAGATACGTTACACCCATTTATGCTGTGGAATTTTTGTTTAATGATGCAATGTAGGAGGAGGCCACTTCTTCATTCCTGGCTGCCCAGCCCCAAAATAACCACACAGAAACTGTATTAATTCAAACACTGCTTGGCTCATTATCTCTAGCTTCTTAGTGGCTAACTATTATATTAATTTAACCCATTCCTATTAATCTGTATATCACCACATGGCAGTGGCTTACCCATAAAGATTTGGCATGTGTGACTCTGGTGGCTCCACGGTATCTTTCTTTCTCTGCCATCTTCCTCCCTGTGTTGAGTTCCATCTTCCCCACATACCTAAGTTCTGCCATATCAACAGGCCAGAGCAGGTCTTTATTCATTAATCAATAAAAGCAACACATAGACTGAAGGACCTCCCACATCATTTCCCCATTTCTACTTAAGCAAAAAGAAAGGCTTTAACTTTAACATGGTAAAATTACATATCACAAAACAGATATTAAGCAATAATTACAGTTAAAATATTTATATCTACTTTATCTTTTATAAAGATAAGGAAAACTAGAATTACTACTATAAATTCTTGACCTTCATAAAAGACTCCAGAAAGATATAATATTACCTAAGTAAACAGGATTTTTTGAAACTTCCAAAATTCAAGAATGGACAGAGACATCTTGATGCCTAGACGGTTACCCAAAGTTCTTCTGTACCATTGGGGCATCCATTTTCAGCCTATAGGCCCATGGTATCTGGCAGACTTTTCCATAAAGCAGGAAATTTCAAAGACAGTGCAGTCACTTTCTTCTGTATCCTGCATAATGTCTCACAGACTCTTTCATGAAGCAGAAACCCCAAAAAGATCATCTCACTTTTAGGCAAGTTCAGCAGCCATTTCTCTGTGGGTCCTGCATGTTCAGTTAAGTAGTCAAGGCAAGAGCAGTTTCTTGACCAAATGGCTAACCAACTCCATAATGAGCCTCTGTGATGCCCATCTTTCTTTTGGAGTAGCTTGGTGCTGCCAAGTCTTAAGTTTTTAAACATTTTAAATGCCATATTTTAGAGGTTTCTGAAAGATTTGAAGTTAGGTATATCTAATTGAATATATCTCTATACATCTAGAAAATCTAACTAATATGACTACAAGCTTGATGATTATGTATTAACCTATATTTCTTAATTATACATTACATTTTTAAATGAACTACACAAGCACAATTTCTTAACCAAGGGCAGACATATACATATACAGTATATCAAAATTTACCTTAAATTTGTATAATGAAACCAAGATCCATACCAATGCAAATTATTCATATCTATATCATACCCCCCATTAAATGTAAAAAAAAAATATGAACAATATTTGGGAACATGGGCAGAGTTATTTCTCTCAAAACTGCTTCCTACTATTTTTTGGATAGAGTATTTTTGTGGGGGTTTCACAGCATCCTTTTAGGGGATCTTGTTCTATTTAACCATATTGGTCTGGAAGCAATCCACAGGTTCTCATCTTCTGTGAAAACAAAAGAAAAACCTTTTTTCCAAAGCAACATATCCTTAGACTCAAATTTTGGAATCATGATACCTTTATAACATATACGCTGGTTTAGCTTAGCAGCCCATACAATAAAATGTCTCTCTGTACTTAGCTCTTTCACAGTCAAAAAATTCAGAGAATACACAATAATATACTTAATCCAGACTCTCTGTGAATTTTCCATCTTTGTGTGGCTTGTTTTTCTTTACTCCTTTTAATCTATGACTATATGTACTCTGTCTCTTTAAAGACTTTATCCCCCCTTTAAAAACATTTACTATTTTTCCAACTCTGTATACTCTTTTTCTTCTCTCTTGCAAGCCTACATACATTTATCCAAAACTGTACCCATTTATAGGTCTTTTTTTTAAAATCTGGATTTATTTATTACATATCTGTAATTATTTATTGTCCAGGAGCACTTTTGAAAATGCTAAGCGCTTCTTAAAATTTAGCTGTGCCATTGCTAGGGGAAATATAGCAGTGTCTATTTACATGCCCAGTATAAAATTTAAGTATCACCATTACTGTGATATATACAGCACCGCCTGCTTGCTCAGCACAGTCACTCAGCATAGTCCAGCATGGCAAAGCTACTAACCACCTCTTAGATACATGCACAGTGCCCCATCTCTAGGCACACAGCCAGTCCATGCCACCATTAAGCAAGCTACAACAGTCTGCTCACAAAACCCACTCAAATACTCCATCTCTTGAAAGAGCTAGAGGTTGCTCTGGCAGCATAACCCAGCAAGCCAGCATTTTAAAATGACCACAGCTTATTTCCTGCTAAGACTGAATCAGTAAAATCTCTCTTAAAGGAGCTATGGCAAGATGCTAGCCCATAGAATAAAACTATGTTAAACTCTGTATATTGTTTCTATAATTCCCTTTCAAGCCTTCTCAGGTTTTACATGGATTTAGTTGGCCATGTGGGTACCAATCTGTTGGGAGGGGGCTGTTTGTTCATTCCGAATTGCCTAGTCCCAAAATAAACACACAGAAACTATATTAATTAAAACACTGCTTGACTCATTAGCTCTACCTTCTTATTGGATAATTCTTAGATTATTGTAACCCATATTTATTAACCTGTATAATGACACATGGCAGTGGCTTGCTGGCAAAGATTTGGCATGTCTGACTTTGGCAGTTCCATGACATCTCTTTTTTCTCCATCTTCTTCATCCCAGTATTCATTTCTTTCTTCCCTACCTACCTAAGTTCTGCCCTATCAACAAGCCAAGGCAGATCTTTATTCATTAACCAATTAAAAACAATACACAGACAGAAGGAACTTCCACACCAATACAAAGACATGTTGCCTTCTTTTATGTTGAATTTAATTAACTCTGTAAAACTGTGTTGCTTTGCCTACCTAAAACACCTGATTGGTCTAATAAAGAACTGAATGGGCAACAGATAGTCAGGACAGAAATAGACAGTTCTGTTGGACATAGAGAAAATAGGGAGGGGGAATGTAGGTAACAGAGGAAGGATAGAGAAAACAAGAAGGAAACAAGGATGCCTGAGCCAGCCACTCAGCAATACAGTCAGTCATGGAATAAGAAGAAAAGAAAGATATATAGCATGAAGAAAGTTAAAAAAAAAAAAAGCCCAGAGGCAAAATACAGTTAAAGAGAAATGGGGTAGTTTAAGTTGGAAAAGCTCACCAGAAGCAAGCCAAACTAAGACCTGGCATTCATAAGTAAGAATAAATTTATTTGGGAACTGGGTGGCAGGCCCCTAAAGAGTTAAAAAAAAAGTACAAACAGATGTGATGTTGAAGTGAAGAAAAGAGAGATTCATCATCTCTTAAGGATTTCTTTCTGTATTGTTTGTCCCCCTACCTCCTAGCCTTATAACTTACTGCCATTTGGTTTAGTAGTTGGCCAAAGTTTTTGCCAGAGGAATGTAAAAATAGTAATCTCATTGTAGGAAATGTATTGTTTGAACTTCTTAAATGAGGTATCTAGCAATGCCTTTTCATAATACCAGAATATGTTCCCATAGTTATATACCTAACAGAAATTCTATTATAGAACATTTTTACTGGTTAAAAATAAACAATAATTGAGTACAATATAACTTGGTATACATAAATTTAATAAAGAGGCAGATAAGTTTAAGACATCAGTTAATTGCCCTTCTATAGGCAAACCTTATAGAATGAGGACTGTAGGTCTACAAGTTTAGTTGAGTTCTATAAGATATCACACTCCCACAACAAATTTTAAATGAAATGTATACCTTATATAGCATCAATTACGTTGGTAGGGATGCCAGGATAGTGCTGATAAATTAGTAGGTAGTGACCATTAGAGTAGGGCAATCTTACAACCTGGTCCTGGAGAGAGTAAGGTACAGACACAGAGGTGGGGTATGGAAAGGAAAAGAATACTCCCAAGTATAACAAAATGTACAACCAAAGAAAGAGTGCATAAGTAATTTTTCCATGCATTAAAACATGAAAAATGGATGGCACCATTACTTCACTAAAGATTATATCACCTAAATACTAAATTCTGAATTCAAAAATAGATAAATGACTAACTCTAAATGAAGAATTAGAAAAAGTGCTTCTATAAATGACTGATAATCTCAAATAAGAGACAATAAATTAAGTGAACTAAGAAAATCAATCTAAGATTTAAGAAGAAAGTCTGCAATAAATCAACAAACTGGAGGTGAAACTAAGCCATATGTATGAAAAAGTCAACAACTTGCATTATAAATTTAGTAAATCAATTCAGATTTTGAAATAAAAATGGAAAATTTAGAAATGAAAACCTGAATGATTGACCTGTCCATTGGTGAGAGAGGAGTGTTGAAGTCCCTACTATTAGTGTGTGCGGTTTGATGGCTGCCTTGAGTTTTAGTAATGTTTCTTTTACGTACGTGGGTGCTTTTATATTAGGGGCGTAGATATTCAGGATTGAGACTTCCTCTTGATGAATTGATCCTGTTATGAGTATAAAATGTCCTTCTCCGTCTCTTCTGATTGATTTAAGTTTGAAGTCAAGTTTGTTAGAAATTAGTATGGCCACACCTGCTTGTTTCTTAGGTCCATTTGCTTGATAAGCCTTTTCCCAGCCCTTTACTCTGAGTAGGTGCCTGTCTCTGTGTTTGAGGTGTGTTTCT
>NW_026068339.1:107256-150693 GCF_014885135.2 Alexandromys fortis
TCACCAAAGCCAGCTGGACTGTGACTGAAACAGCATGGGATAAAACCGGACTCTCTGATCACGGCGAACAATGAGGACTGATGAGAAGCCAAGGTCAATGACAAGGGGTTTTGATCCTACTTCATGTTCTGGCTTGGTGGGAGCCTAGCCAGTTTGGACGTTCACCTTCCTAGACATGGACGGAGGGGGGAGGACCTTGGACTTTCCACAGGGCAGGGAACCATGACTGCTCTTTGGATAGGAGAGGGAGGGTGAGAGGAGTGGGGGGAGGGGGAGAAGAGAGGGGGGAGGGGGAGAAGATTGGGGGGAGGGGGAGGGAAATGGGAGGCTGGGAGGAGGCGGAAACTTTTTTTTTCTTATTCTCAATAAAAAAAAAAAAGAAAAAGAAAACCTGAATGAATCAAATGAAAAGCATAGCGCAGATTATCGATGGTAGAATAGATGGTCTGAATGAGAATGGCCGCCATTGGCTCATATGATTGGATACTTAGTTCCCAGTTAGAAGAACTGTTTGGAAAGGATTAGGAGATGTGATTTTGTTGGAAGAGTTGTGTAAACTTTTTGGTGAAATTTGCCAGAAATATCCTCAAATTTGAAAATGTAACAGCATATCCAAATAGAGGACACTTAAAACTTCAAAAAGACATGACATAAAAAAAAAGCTCTTCATGATAATTATGAGTATAGCACTACAAAACAAAACATGGAAAGTGTAAATAGAAAATCATTAACCTATATAGAAAGGCAGAGTGTTAAGAATACTAAAAAAAAAAAAAAAAAAAAAAAAACACTTCCATAGAATGACATATTTGAAATGATGAAAGTAAAAATATATGAAGAAAGACTGACATATTAGGTAAGGTTGTTTTCTCATTTTTATATGAAAATAAGTGCACTTTACAACACAAATTAAGGCAGTTAATATGCACCAAGGGATTCCTGCAGAAGATATTGAATGGGACCTTAAATACTTATGAGAATGAAAGTATTAATCAAAAGAGCCCATAAAGAATAAACAATATAAGAAGAGATGAACAAAATATATGTCTGAAAAACTTTATCCTGTCCTCCACAACATTGCAGAAATCCCCATTATTAATAAAGCATAAAAAAAAACAAAGGAATGGTCCAAGCCACACTCTAATATTACAAGAAGTAACAAAATATATTAATCTTCAATGTAAATGATCTCCACCCAACAAATATAAGGCACAAACATAGATAGAGAAACTGAGATTTAGAAATATGATCTATCTGCTGTCTCCAAGAAATACACCTTACTGAAAAGGACATTTGAACTAAGAATCTAAATAAAAGGCTGGAAGAGTATTTACTAAGCCAATAGAAGTCTGAAATAAGCAAATTTAACTATTTTGACAAACTGCCAGGCTAGAACTCTAACAAAAAATTAGTCACAAGAGTTAAAGAGGGACAAAACATATTAAGAAAGGGACTAATATAGGGATGAGATGTTACAAATACAAATGAATATGTGCTAAATATTATCTTTCTCAATGCAGTCAGATTAATTTTCAGAATATAATGCTAAAGTCTCTAGCTCTTTTCTAAGTATCACCCTGACTACTTCTAAAATATAATGAATTGAGCTTCTACTGTCTTTATTTCTCACATCCTTTGAATTACCTGACTACCACTAGAGCAGCCCATTAGGTACTTATTGGAGGACTCCAGGGTTTTTCATGATTAAAATTCCAAAGTTTTTCATATTCTTCTGACAAACTACTTCCAAATATTTAAGAATAACAAGTCTATCCCAGCCAAGGCCAGTGGTCACAATTCTAAGTACCAGGTTTCTATATTTGTTACCTTTTTCATTACTGTGACAAAATACCCAACTTAAGGAAAAAAGAATGCAGGGAGCTGAAGGTGTAAGTCACGAACAAGGCCACACCAGTTTGGAGTTATGATTAATAGGGTGTTATTTATTTAAAGGGGAAAAAACTTACAGATCACCATCCCAGACAACAGCCATCTGCACAACCAGGAAGGGAGTCTAGTTTCCGGCGGAGCAGGAAGTGAAGAGAGCGAGCAGAGGAAATAGCCGCTTTTTTAAAGGGAGAGAGACCACGCCCCAATGGGCTGGTATCACAGCAGCTATTTGTTGGAGGGGTGGAAGGACCTCCCGCAACAGGGAGCAGGTGTTAATTTTGGCTCACAGTTAGAGGGTCCAATACATCATGCTGGATTCAATAGGATAGAGTAAACATGAGGCCACTGGTCTCATTGCATCTACATTCAAGAGGCAGAGAAATGACTTCAAGTCCTTCGTTCATGTTCTCATTTTTATTTAAGCTATGAATCCAGCTGATAAAATTGTGCCACCCAAAGTTAATGTCAACCTTCCCATCTTATTAACCTGGTTTAGATATCCCATCACAAATTTCCCTAGAAATTTGGCTAAGTGATGCTAAATTCTATAAGTTCACAGTACTAAGCTCAATACCAGCCAAGTGAAATACAGTGAAGCTTTATCAAATGATTTAAGGCAAGTGAGATAGCTCAGAAGATAAAAGTACGAGATCTGGTCCAGGCACCCGGAGAGACATCACTGGGTGAGTGAGTTTCTGACCGGGGCAGCAGCCAGGGACAGGGAACTCAGACTTTCCTCATCCCTCCTACACTTTCTGGTCATCCTTAGGGGCTATTATGCCCGATACCTCCTCTCTCTTCCTATCCCACCCAGCTTGCATCTACAACCCTCCCCCCTCCGTCTCACTCCCTCCCCTCTTTGACCACATAACATCTCCCAGCTCAGCCTGTTCGGGTTCTAGGACCGAATCCGAATCGGCAGGGCAAACAGGAGGGTGGTAGCTCCTTTGTCCCAATACCCTGCCTGCAGCGAGCTAGGTAGGCCCTTTGTTTACGAGCCACCCAAGCAGCAAGGAGATCCAATCTGGGCACCAGGAGAGACATCGGGCTTTCATCCACAACCCACCCAGAGACGTGCTGAGGAGTTCCATCTGGACGGTAGTCCATGTTTGGGTGTTGAGGAGTTCCAGCTCGATGGGACGGTTCCTGCTTCTACACTGAAGAGATACACCCAGAGACTCATTCACAGCAAAGACTGGACAAAGACACCAGGCTTCTCCTGGCTCCATTTGAACGAGGAGATGGGAAGGCGCCAATGCAAGACTTCCTCCAACAACCTGAAAGGCAATATGACTTCACCAAAATCAAGGGATCCCAAAATAAGAATTGTATACCCTACTCCAGAAGAATTAGAAGAAATCGACTCAAAAGTGAATTATATGAAAATAATAGAAGACCTTAAGCAGGAGGTGAAAAACTGCCATAAACAATTAGAGATTACAAACAAAAAGGTAGAGGAAATGAATAAATCGCTCAAAGATACCCAAGAAAACCAAGAGAAACAAGAAAAAGCAATCAAACAGGTAAGGGAAGTAGTTCAAGACCTGAAGAATGAATTGGAAGTAATGAAGAAAACACAAAGCGAAGGAAGGTTGGAGATGGAAAATCTGGGTAAACGAACAGGAACTACAGAGACAAGTACTACCAACAGAATACAAGAGATAGAAGAAAGAATATCAGACACTGAAGATACCATAGAGAAAATAAACACACTGATCAAAGAAAACAGCAAAACCAACAAATTCTCATCACAAAACATTCAGGAAATATGGGACACAATAAAAAGACCAAACCTAAGAATAATTGGAGTAGAAGAAGGAGAAGAGGTGCAACTCAACGGCCCAGAAAATATATTTAATAAAATTATAGAAGAAAACTTTCCCAACCTAAAGAAAGATGTACCTATGAAGGTTCAAGAAGCATACAGAACACCGAATAGGCTGGATCAAAAAAAAAAAAAAACCCCCCCGCCATATAATAATCAAAACACAAAACATACAGAATAAAGAAAGAATATTAAGAGCCGCAAAGGAAAAAGGCCAAGTTACTTACAAAGGTAAACCTATCAGACTTACACCTGACTTCTCTATGGAAACCATGAAAGCCAGAAGGTCCTGGATAGATGTACTGCAAAAACTAAGAGACCATGGATGCAAGCCCAGACTACTATACCCAGCCAAGCTTTCATTCACCATAAATGGAGAAAACAAAATTTTCCAGGATAAAAACAAATTTAAACAATACGTAGCCACAAACCCAGCCTTACAGAAAGTAATAGAAGGAAAATCTCTAACCAAGGAGTCCAACAATGACCACAATAACTCAGACATCTAGAGACCCGTCACCAGCGCAACTCAAAGAAGGGACGCACACGAACTCTACTACTAAAGAAGTGACCGGAGTTAACATCCCCTGGTCATTAATATCACTTAATGTCAATGGGCTCAACTCACCTATAAAAAGGCACAGGCTAAGAGATTGGATACGAAATCAGGATCCAACATTCTGCTGTTTACAAGAAACACACCTCAAACACAGAGACAGGCACCTACTCAGAGTAAAGGGCTGGGAAAAGGCTTATCAAGCAAATGGACCTAAGAAACAAGCAGGTGTGGCCATACTAATTTCTAACAAACTTGACTTCAAACTTAAATCAATCAGAAGAGATGGAGAGGGACATTTTATACTCATAACAGGATCAATTCATCAAGAGGAAGTCTCAATCCTGAATATCTACGCCCCTAATATAAAAGCACCCACATACGTAAAAGAAACATTACTAAAACTCAAGGCAGCCATCAAACCGCACACACTAATAGTGGGAGACTTCAACACTCCTCTCTCACCAATGGACAGGTCAATCAGACAGAAACCTAACAGAGAACTAAGAGAATTAATGGAGGTAATGAATCAATTGGACTTGACAGACATCTATAGAATATTCCACCCAAATCGGAAAGAATATACCTTCTTCTCTGCAGCTCATGGAACCTTCTCGAAAATTGACCACATACTCGGTAACAAAGCAAACTTCCACAGGTACAAAAACATATTAGTAACCACCTGTATCTTATCAGATCACCATGGATTAAAGTTAGAATTCAACAACAACCCTACCCCCAGAAAGCCTACAAACTCATGGAAACTGAACAGTCAACTACTGAACCACACCTGGATCAAGGAAGAAATAAAGAAAGAAATTAAAGTCTTCCTTGAATTCAATGAAAATAAAGAAAAAACATACTCAAACCTATGGGACACTATGAAAGCAGTCCTGAGAGGAAAGTTCATAGCACTAAGTGCCCACTTAAAGAAAACAGAGAAAGTACACTTTGGAGACTTAACAGAGCACCTGAAAGCTCTAGAAAAAAAAAGAAGCAGACTCACCTAGGAGGAGTAGAAGACTAGGAATAATCAAACTGAGTGCTGAAATCAACAAAATAGAAACACAGAAAACAATCCAAAGAATCAATGAAACAAAAAGCTGGTTCCTGGAGAAAATCAACAAGATTGATAAAACCCCATCCAACCTAATAAAATGGCAGAGAGAGAATATGCAAATCAATAAGATCAGAAATGAAAAGGGGGACATAACCACAGACACAGAGGAAATTCAGAGAATCATTAGATCTTACTATATAAGCCTGTATGCCACAAAAGTGGAAAATGTAAAAGAAATGGACACTTTTTAAGATAAATACCATATACCAAAGTTAAACCAGGACCAGGTGGACAATCTGAATAGACCTGTTAGTTGCGAAGAATTAGTAGATTTTATAAAAAACCTCCCTAACAAAAAGAGCCAAGGACCAGATGGTTTCAATGCGGAATTCTACCTGAACTTCCAAGAAGACCTAATACCTATACTCCTTAAGGGATTTCACAATATAGAAACAGAAGAGTCATTACCAAATTCCTTTTATGAAACTACAGTTACTCTGATACCAAAACCACACAAAGACTCTACCAGGACAGAGAATTACAGGCCAATCTCACTCATGAACATCGACGCAAAAATCCTCAACAAAATACTGGCAAACCAAATCCAACAACACATTAGAAAAATTATTTATTATGATCAAGTAGGCTTCATCCCAGAGATGGAGGGCTGGTTCAACATACGAAAATCTATCAATGTAATCCATCCTATAAATAAGCTGAAAGAAAAAAACCATATGATCATTTCATTAGATGCTGTAAAAGCATTTGACAAAATTCAACATCCCTTTATGATAAAAGTCTTGGAGAGACTAGGGATACAAGGGTCATACCTAAATATAATAAAAGCTATATACAGCAAGCCGACAGCTAACATCAAATTAAACGGAGAGAAACTCAAAGCCATCCCACTAAACTCAGGAACACTAAACTCAGAAACCCACTCTCGCCATACCTCTTCAACATAGTGCTTGAAGTTCTAGCAATAGCAATAAGACAACATAAGGGGATCAAGGGGATTTGACTTGGAAAGGAAGAAGTTAAACTTTCGTTATTTGCAGATGATATGATAGTGTACATAAGTGACCCTCAAAACTCCACCAAGAAACTTTTACAGCTGATAAATACCTTTAGTAATGTGGCAGGATACAAGATCAACTCCAAAAAATCAGTCGCCCTCTTATACACAAAGGATATGGAAGCAGAGAGGGAAATCAGAGAAGCTTCACCTTTCACAATAGCCACAAACAGCATAAAATATCTCGGGGTAACTCTAACCAAGGAAGTAAAAGATCTATTTGACAAGAACTTTAAAGCATTGAAGAAAGAAATTGATGAGGATATCAGAAAATGGAAGGACCTCCCTTGCTCTTGGATTGGGAGGATCAACATAGTAAAAATGGCAATTCTACCAAAGGCAATTTATAGATTCAATGCAATTCCTATCAAGGTCCCATCAAAATTCTTCACGGATCTTGAGAGGACAATAATCAATTTTATATGGAAAAATAAAAAACCCAGGATAGCCAAAACAATCCTATACAATAAAGGATCTTCTGGAGGCATTACCATCCCTGACTTCAAACTCTATCACAGAGCTACAGTAATGAAAACAGTGTGGTATTGGCATAAAAACAGAGAAGTCGACCAATGGAATCGCATAGAAGACCCGGAATTTAATCCCCAAACCTATGAACACCTCATTTTCGACAAAGGAGCTAAAAGTATACAATGGAAGAAAGAAAGCATCTTCAACAAATGGTGCTGGCACAACTGGATGTCAACCTGTAGAAGATTGAAATTAGACCCATATCTATCACCTTGCACAAAACTCAAGTCCAAATGGATCAAAGACCTCAATATCAGTCCGAACACACTGAACCTGATAGAAGAGAAAGTGGGAAGTACCCTACAACAGATGGGCACAGGAGATCGCTTCTTAAGTATAACCCCAGCAGCACAGACACTAAGGACAACATTGAATAAATGGGACCTACTAAAGCTGAGAAGCTTCTGTAAAGCAAAGGACACTGTCACTAAGACAAAAAGGCAACCTACTGACTGGGAGAAGATCTTCACCAACCCCGCAACAGACAAAGGTCTGATCTCCAAAATATATAGAGAACTCAAGAAACTAGACTCTAAAATGCTAATTAACCCAATTAAAAAATGGGGCACTGAACTGAACAGAGAATTCTCAAAAGAAGAAGTTCAAATGGCCAAAAGACACCTAAGGTCATGCTCAACCTCATTAGCAATCAGGGAAATGCAAATCAAAACAACTTTGAGATATCATCTCACACCTGTCAGAATGGCTAAAATCAAAAGCACCGATGATAGCCTTTGCTGGAGAGGCTGTGGAGGAAGGGGTACCCTCATCCATTGCTGGTGGGAATGCAATCTTGTGCAACCACTTTGGAAATCAGTGTTTCGGTTTCTCAGGAAATTCGGGATCAACCTACCCCTGGACCCAGCAATACCACTCTTGGGAATATACCCAAGAGATGCCCTATCATATGACAAAAGCATTTGTTCAACTATGTTCATAGCAGCATTATTTGTAATAGCCAGAACCTGGAAACAACCTAGATGCCCTTCAATGGAAGAATGGATGAAGAAAGTGTGGAATATATACACATTAGAGTACTATGCTGCGGTAAAAAACAATGACTTCTCGAATTTTGCATGCAAATGGATGGAAATAGAAAACACTATCCTGAGCGAGGTAACCCAGACCCAAAAAGATGAACATGGGATGTACTCACTCATAATTGGTTTCTAGCCATTAATAAAGGTCACGGAGTGTATACCTGGTGAACCTAAAGAAGCTAAAGAAGAAGGTGAACCCAAGAAAAAACATATAGTTATCCTCTTGGCTAAGGGAAGTAGATAAAATTGCCGGGGAGAAAATTGGGATCTTGGGGGTGGGGTGGGTTGGGGATAAGGGGGGACGGGGAGAGAAAAGTGAGAAGGGGAGGATTGGGGGAACTTGGGGAAACAGGAAGATTGGGATAAAGGAAGGTTGGATAGGGGAGCAGGGAAGCACATATCTTAGTTAAGGGAGCCACCTTAGGGTTGGCAAGAGACTTGAACCTAGAGTGGCTCCCAGGAGCCCAAGGCGATGTCCCCAGTCAGTCCCTTGGGAAGCTGAGGATAGGGAACCTGAAATGACCCTATCCTATAGCAATACTGACGAATATCTTGCATATCGCCATAGAACCTTCATCTGGTGATGGATGGAGATAGAGACAGAGACCCACACTGGAGCACTGGACTGAGCTCCCAAGGTCCCAATCAGGAGCAGATGGAGGGAGAACATGAGCAAGGATGTCAGGACCACGAGGGGTGCACCCACCCACTGTGACAGTGGGGCTGATTATTGGGAGCTCACCAAGGCCAGCTGGACTGTGACTGAAAAAGCATGGGATAAAGCCGGACTCTCTGATCATGGCGAACAATGAGGACTGATGAGAAGCCAAGAACAATGGCACGGGGTTTTGATCCTACTTCATGTTCTGGCTTTGTGGGAGCCTAACCAGTTTGACTGTTCACCTTCCTAGACATGGACGGAGGGGGGAGGACCTTGGACTTTCCACGGGGCAGGGAACCCTGACTGCTCTTTGGACTGGAGAGGGAGAAGGAGAAAAGTGGGCGGAGGGGGAGAGGGGTGGAAGGAGGGGGAGGGATATGGGAGGCTGGGAGGAGGCGGAATTTATTTTTCTTTTCAATAAAAAAAGTATCTGACAGAATGTCAAGAAAAAAAAAGAAGATAAAAGTACTTGCTAAGAAAGTTCAATAACCTGATTTAGATATCTAAATCTCTTGATGAAAGGAATGAATTTGTGCCATGTAGAGGCAGACCAAGAATTACTTAAAATACTACTGAACTCTACTTACACAAAGTTAGAGCCATCCAAACTTCTATACTACCTTATAATAATAAAATACTCAAGCCAACAAGACTGTAGTTTATGAGATAGAAAGATTGTTCACTGGTTGAGAACACTGGCTCATCTTCCAGAGGACCCAGGTTCAATTGACAGCAGCTATATGGCAGCTCACATAAGTGTTTGTAATTCTAGTTCAAGGGCTTCTGACACCTTCACATGGATATACATTAAGGCAAAACACCAATAAACAAAAAATAAAAGTAAATTATAGAAAAGACTATAGTTTACTACAACTAGTATTATGCAAACACTATAATCAAGTAATAATTGTGTTATAAAGGAAAGTGATCAATTGATTCTGGGCTAAGAATATTTCTAGGCAAAATATTTCTAGAAAAATTTCTAGAAAAAAGAAAAACATTTATTTTGGAATAGGGGGGTTGATTCGGTAGACAATCTCATAGAGCATAAAACAAAAAATGGATTCTATATGATTAAATATTAATGCTTCACTTTGCTAAATAATTTAATATACCATAGTGAAAGCAATTACTTTAAGAAAGCCACTATAATATATTGTCAAGTTCTGTGGAAATTGCATCACAAGGAGACTGTTTATAAACCATAAAAATTACAAATCCCTACTAATGTTTGACTTCTCTTATTATTAATGCTAAATATATAACAATTAGAAGATAAATTTTCATAATCCCTCCAAAAGCTTATAATCAATAGAATTTTTTTTTAAATTTATGTGTGGCTGTTTACTTCTGTATGAGATTTTTCCTTGTGTGTATGTTTATACCCTGGGAGGCAAGAAGGGCTACTTGGATTTACTGGAGATGTATGTACAGGTCATTTTAAGATGACCAATGTGAGTGTTGGTAACAGTACTTGGGGCTGCTTGAAAAGCAGGAAGCACTCTTAGAAACTTAGCTGTCTTTCTTTTCTCAACAATAGCATTTTTATTAATCTGAATATGTAGGAATTATGTCACTATGCATTTTGTTGGTCATAAAAACAAGTCTTTATTATTGCAGTTGGGCATCGTCTATTCATATTAACTAATTTGCTTGTTGATAAAAAATTATTAATGAGATTTGAATAATACACCTGTCCACAAATCATTTTTTTTGCTGTTACTTGAATATAGATTAGATCATGACAAATATTTAATGGGTTTCCATAAATGTGATATTTGTTTCTTACTACTAAGCACTAAATAACAGTTACTACCTCCATAGGGTATGCAAACACTCATTCTGAAAAAGGTAACACACAAGAAGTAAAAAGAATCACAATTTAACTCAAATCCCTGCTTTCTGGTTTATAACTCATTTAATAAGGAATTGATTTCATTCTTCCCCTCCCTTAAGACTTATATTAACTCATTTCTTTACTACTGAGATGTGAAACCTGAAACAGACTTGAGACAAGTGTTATTTGAAATAATGATTATTCTCTTGTGACATTCAGCTACATTATGCATTTAAGGAATTGAGCATGTAGTCATCACATGGAGAATTGTACCAAAATTCTTGCATCATCCACTCTAAATTCAAAAGCATTTCCCTGATGACCCTGGATTTTTATCTTATTTTATATATGGAGCTTATCATGTGTTATTCTCCACGGGGCTCAGTAGACAGAGAGCAAAGATTTAAAATTTTTATCTTACAAAAATTATTTGTGTACACCAAAGTAATTGACTGTTAGATGAAGTATGATTAATAAAAAACCCTGTGACAGAAATTGGGGCACAACCTGAAGGTCAGAAAGGCAAAACAGTCAGTTACTGGCTCTTATTTCTAACCCAATCTGAAATGGCAATCCTGTCTCCAGGAATTTCAGGATGAGACTGTGTGTAATAGCTGTCTCCTCCTGTCTTATATTCCTCTCTAGTGCTGGGATAAAGGATTTGCACCATTAATGACTAGTTTCAAAGGCAAACTAGTATGGCTACTGGTATTTAATGGTGTGTGTCACCACTGCCTGGTCTGTAAGGTTGATCAATATGGCTGTTTCACTCTCTGAACTTCAGGCAAGCCTTCTTTAAAAAAATACAAATGAAATATCACTACAGTTAGGTGTTTCAAACAATTGACTCAATTCAAACATAAATGTTTGTTAAACAAATAGTATTTGTTTAATCAAGACAATGCTTTATGCTGGGCATTTTAAAATCTAACCAGTTTCTACCTAAAATGTGACATGGACAAGTTAAGAGTATTAAAATAACATGTACAAAAAATATGTGGCAAGCCGGGTGGTAGTGGTGCACGCCTTTAATCCCAGCACTCGGGAGGCAGAGGCAGGAGGATCTCTGTGAGTTCGAGACCAGTCTGGTCTACAAGAGCTAGTTCCAGGACAGGCTCCAAAACCACAGAGAAACCCTCTCTCTCTCTCTCTCTCTCTCTCTCTCTCTCTCTCTCTCTCAGTTTTTCTCTCTCAAGGTTTCTCTGTAGCTTTGGAGCCTGTCNGTATCACAACCTCAGGAATTGCATACAATACTCTCAGAATAAAAGTTTTCAGTGATATCCTTCAAAGAAACAGTAACTTATCTTCTGTAAATCTACAATGTTATTAGTAACATAGGAATTGAGTAGGTAGCAATAAAATACTTGCTAGACTGTCACTTGTTAGTTTAAAAAATAGTATATTTACAAACAACCGTTTGCAAATTAAAAAGTTTTTTCCAGAATTGCAAGTTATATATTTAAAGTATTTTGTTCCATATACACTAATGAGAATTCTGATGTAACAGCTTTACATAGTCCTTCAGAATATAAATTCCTAATATATTAAGATTCTTAACATCTGACGCTTAAGTTTTATAGACTGTATTTTCACCAAAAGAAAATATATGAGTTTGGAGATTTGAAACATAGTTTCACTATATTTATAATACTATGGGGAAAACACAGACACTTTTATCTAATATGATTTTTTTCAAGCAGATTCAGATTAATAGAAATTCATATGATAATCTAAATTTATATCATATTTATACAACTAAAATATGAGTATTTGAAGCACAATTAATAAATTGGGATTCAGCCTGAAGACCCAAAAAGTAAATAGCCAGCCACTGGCTCTTACCTCAACCTCAGTCTGAAACAGTGATCCTGCATCCTGGAATCTCGGAATGAGACTGAGTCTAAGAAATGTCTCCCCCTGTCTTATATTCCTCTCTATGGCTGGGAATAAAGACATGTATCACTGGGATTAAAGGTGCATATAATTGTGGCCTCTGGTATTAAAGGTGTCTGTTATTGTGTCTACTGAGATTAAAACTGTATGTTATTGTGGCTACTGGGATTAAAGTTGTGTGTTACCGTAACCTGGTCTATAAGGCTGACCAATGGGAATGTTTTACTCTCAGATCTTCAGCTGGTCTTTATTTATTAAAATAGAATTGAAACACCACTACAAGCATTGTTTTTTTGTGGGAATATACAATTATGATCAAAGTAAATTTACTTACAGATAAAATAGAGGCATATAATTGACTGTGTACACCAAGATACAACTTTTTTTCCAAATAGACTACATGTCACAAATATCTATATTTAAATATTATTTCTCCAAACATCATTTTAAAATAAAAGCATTTTATTACCAGCTTGTCATCAAAAGAAAAATATTGATAAGGACTACAAAGTTATTTCATTAGTAAGAGTGCCAAGACCTAAGCAGGACATCTGTGTCATGTTTGCTAAGGTCCAGGAATCATCGGAGAAGAAGGTTAAGAAAGAATATAAGAGCTATAACACACTGAGGAGTGCTGTGAAATGTCTTCTGGACATCACATAACTATTGGACTTATTAATGCACAGCAAGAGTGACTACCTGCAGAATACATGCACAAGAAAAAAATCTATCAAAATTTCATCATGGAGGAGTGAGGGACTCATATGCTGCAACCACGTCTTGAGAAGTTATGTGCAGTTAACAGAAGCTAGAGGAAAGGATTCATATTATCGGTGGTAATCTTCCTTGAGTTCAAATACACAACCCTGCAACTGTGTGCATGCAAACAAACTTAATTAAATTCATTGGGGCACTAGCTAAAAGACATAAAAATAAAAGAAATATTTTAATGGGAAGAAGGGAAGTGCTTTACTGAGAGGGAAAAGAGGATAATGGTGAATATGACCAAAGTGCACATATACAGACTCACAATGATATTGTCTCAACATGAAATGATGTGTGTGGTATTCATTGATTTGAGTCTGGGTTAACATGCATCTTGTTATAGTGTATTCTTTTGTGTTTGAGTAAAATGTTCCATCCATAAATACCTATTAGCTTTATTTGGTTCATAATGTCTGTTATGTGCAATATTTCTCTAATTTCTGTCTGGATGATCTGTTCATTGTCGATAGTGGGACATTTTAGTCTCATGCTATCAATGTGTGGTGGTCAATGTGTGATTTAAACTTTAGTAGTTTTTCCCTTGTAAACATGGATGCCCTTTTTGTTTGGGCCATTGATGATAAGAATTGAAACATCATCTTTGTGCATGTTTCCTTTTACGAGTATGAAGTACCCTTTCAAATCTTTTTAAATTAATTTTTGTTCGAAGCCTATTTTGTTAGATATTAAACTCTCTAAATCGTACTGCTTTGGGGTTCATTTGCTTGGAAAATTTTTACAACTGTTTATTAGAGGTACTCTCTCTCTCTCTCTTTATGAGTTTTTTGAGATAGGGTTTTACTCTGTATTTCTGGCTGTCATGGAATTCACTCTGTAAAAAAAAAGGCTTGCCTTGCTCAGAGATCCACCTGCCTCTGCTTCCTTTAGTGCTGGGTTTAAAGTTGTGTGGCACCACAACCTTGCAAGATAATGTCTATCTTTGTGTTTCTTGGATGTAGCAGAAGGGCACATTCAGTATTTGTGTAATTTCTGTTAATCTGACTGTTTATTGGGTGAATGGAGTCAACTTTTAATTCCTCTTATTTTTGTTGTAGTTGTTGTTGGTACTTTATATGTGTGTGTATGTTTGTGTTTGTGTGTGTGTGTGTGTGTGCATGTGTGCATATGTGGGACTGTATGTTTGTGCATATGTGACTGTGCTTTCCTTCTTTTTGTTATGCTTCTAGTGTGAGATTATATATTGTCTGTGTTTTTATGTGTATAATTAATATCCCAGGGCTGGAATTTTTCTTTAAGTACATTCTATGGGATTGGATTTATGGAGAGATGTTGTTTAAATTTGATAATGTCATGAAATATTTTGGATTTTTCTATCCATAGTGATTAAAAGTTTTGCTGGGTATAGACATCTCAGCTAGTACCTATGGCCTACTAGAGGCTGAAGTACATCTCTCTAGGTTCTTCTGGCATTTAGAGTCTCCAATGAGAAATCAGGTGTAATTCTAATAGGTCTCCCTTTATATGATATCTGGCACTATTTTCTTACAGTTTTAAATATTCTTTCTTTGTTCTATGTGTTTTATGCCTTGAGTATTATGTGACAAAGGATCTTTCTTCTCTGGTAAAATATATTTTGGGGGGGCTTTTACATTTATAGTCATTCTAATTTAGCTTATGAAAGTTTCTTTTATGATTTTTGAAAAAAAAACATTCTCTGGGCCTTTGAACTAGGAAACTCCTCCTTTTTTGATTCCTATTATTCTTATGTTTGATCTTTTCATATTGTTCCAGATTTCATGGCTATTTTGTGTCAAGAATTTTTTTGACTTATCATTTTTTGACTGATGTATCATTTTCTTCTGTTGTGTCTTCAACACCTGAAGTTGTCTTTTCCATCTCTTGTATTCTGTTGGTGACACTTGCATCTGTAGTTTTTGTTCCCTTACCTAGAATTTCCATTTTTAGAATTCCCTCAGTTTGTGTTTTTTGTAGCTTCTATTTCCATTTTCAGGTGTTGAACAGTTTCATTTATATCCTTCAACCATTTGTTTGCTTTTCTTGGCTTTCTCAACATTTTTTAAGTAATTTATTAATTTCTGCCATTTTTGATTTTTTTCTTTAAAGTATTTATTCATTCCTACTTTAATGACCTCTATCAACTTCATGAAGCTGGTTTTATGTTTTTTTTTGTTGTTGTTGTTTGTTTGTTTGTTTGTTTTGTGCTTTAGTTCTGTTCCCATATTCAGGGCTTGCTGTTGTGGAATATCAGGACTGTGGTTGTACTTATTCCCTGGGTGTTGTTGACTGTGTTCTCACTCTTACATTTAGGCATGATGATTATGGGTCTAGTTGTCAATTTGCCTTTATTGGAAAATGTTTTTTTTTCTTTGATTTTTGTTTTATCCCTGGTCTTCTGACTGTCCCTCTGAAGCTCAGGATGCTGGACTTGCCTATGTTGGAGTAGGACCATGTACCATATTTTCATTTTCCATTTATCAGATAAAGTGGCATGGTGATCATAAGACAACATTTTTGAGACTTCTTTATTCCATGGATCCTGTGTATTAGACTCAGGTTGTCCTTGTGACAAAGAAAGCATTTTTTTTCCCACAGTGGCAAATTCTTGTCATAAAAAAATGTTTCTTATATCCATTCCTAGTTCATTTTTTTTCCATTTCATTTTGGCTAAAGCCTACTAAAATGAAATATTATTCCTAAGGGAATCATCCAAAGAAAATCTAAAACATGAGTCCGCCAAAAGAAAATAAAGAAAAAATGTTTTCATGTACCCAGAGAGATAAGACATAATAATTTGGAAAAAAAATGTGCTTAATAATATGTTGCTGTATGAAATATAATTTACTATGAAAAACTATGTTTAAAATGATGCATCTCTAAAATTGGGTTAAATACCTCATGATATTCGGACATAGGAAATGTCAAAATAAACTTACCAGTCAGATAGACTAAAACCTCACAAGTCTAATCTTGATAATAATTGCTTCTCTTAGGATCTCCCCATTCCCCAGGCAGTAAGAACAAGGTTCATTTTCCCAATGTTTAAACCAGCTGTATATATTATCACTAGGCTTACTGATAGCTAGATTCTTAACACTAATTCCTTATCTGATGTGAGAGTGATTTCTTTCTAATCTGTTGCTTTCATTGGTTAATAATAAAGAAACTGCCTAGGCCAATTTAATAGACCAACCGTTTGGTGGGTGGAGTAAACAGAACAGAATGCTGGGAGAAAGAAGCCAAGTCAGGCAGTTGCCATGATTCTCCCACCTGACACAGCTGCAGGTTAAAAGAATACAGTTTTCGTGTAATTATTTCAGGTATAAAGCTAGCTGTGCAGGCCGCCAGGTACTAGGAACGTAGCCCGCAGCTCCTCACAACAGAGAGGCACTCTAACGTGATGGACTAAATCCACTTAAAAACTTGAGAAGGCTTAAAAATAAGGAAGAGATCCTTGCTCATGCTCTCTCTCCTGGTGCTCCTGATTTGGACCTTGAGATTTCAGTCCGGTGCTCCAATGTGGGTCTCTGTCTCCTTTCATCGCCTGATAAAGGTTAATATTCAGGAGGATGCCTATATGTTTTTCTTTGGGTTCTCCTTCTTATTAAGCTTCTCTAAGAACCCGAATTATAGGCTCAATGTCCTTTATTTATGGCTAGAAACCAAATATGAGTGAGTACATCCCATGTTCCTCTTTTTGGGTATGGCTTACCTCACTCAGGATAGTGTTTTCTATTTCCATCCATTTGCCTGCAAACTTCAAGAAGTCCTTGTATTTTACTGCTGAGCGAGGGGTGCACCCACACACTGAGACAATGGGGATGTCCTATCGGGAACTCACCAAGGCCAGCTGGCCTGGGTCTGAAAAAGCCTGGGTTAAAACCGGTCTCGCTGAACATAGCAGATAATGAGGACTACTGAGACCCCAAGAACAATGGCAATGGGTTTTTAATCCTACTGTACCTAGTGGTTTCGTGGCAGTTTCGTGGATGCTCACCTTACTAGACCTGGATGGAGGTGGGTGGTCCTTGGACTTCCCACAGGGCAGGGAACCCTGATTGCTCTTTGGGCTGACGAGGGAGGGGGACTTGATTAGGGGAGGGGGAGGGAAAAGGGAGGCAGCGGTGGAGAAGAGACAGAAATCTTTAATTAATTAATAAAGAAATAAATTTTAAAAAATAAGGAAGAGAGAGTTTAACACAGATTTTTGATGTTTATTAGTGACATGCTGTAGAGAGATTTCCTGATTCAGCAACAGCAGCAGAAAAAAAGCTGTGTCATTTTAAAGCATGGCTTCCTGGGGCTGTGCCACCACTGCAAATTCTGGCTTTAAAACATTTCAATGGCTTTTATGGGACTGGATGTTTCTGTTCCTGCTTGGTATCAAAAGGAGAGTGCTCTGAGACCATGCTATGGCTCAGCCTTCCTGCCTGCACCTGGGCAGACTGCAGAATCAGGCTTAGGCAGGCAGAAGAGCATGGTGGATTCCTGCCACCAAACAGAGACACGTTTTCAGACTGCGCAGTGCTCTGCGTGTCAGATTTGGCTGTAACTTGGATGAAAAGAGTTTCTGTGCTGCACACTCAGTCTCAGAGTTAAACTGCTGACGGTGGCTCCAATGTGGACTTGCTATGTGCCTGGAACTGTGCGCAGCTCAGGCGCACCAAATGGATCTGAGGCAGGAGTGGCTGCTCCATGCTGAACTCTGCTGACCTCAGGCAGGAACGATCATAATTACCATAACAACAGCCCAGTTAAGGTTTCTACTGGGCAGGACACAGGCTGTACCTTATTACCTGTACATGGTGCAACTTAAGTTTTTAAGAAATGCTTAACATTTTAAGAAATGCTCCTGGATGTGAGTTCGAGACCAGCCTGGTCTACAAGAGCTAGTTCCAGGACAGACTCCAAACCACAGAGAAACCCTGTCTCGAAAAACAAACAAACAAACAAACAAAAAAGAAAGAAATGCTCTTCGATAGTAAGGAGAGATGGCTCAGTGGTTAAGAGCATTGCCTGCTCTTCCAAAGGTCCTGAGTTCAATTCCCAGCAACCACATGGTGGTTCATAACCATCTGTAGTGAGGTCTGGTACCCTCTTCTGGCCTTCAGGTGTACACACAGACAAAACATTGTATACATAATAAATAAATAAATATTAAAAAATATACAGATTCACAATAAAACAGATTCAGACATAAAAGACCACAGTGTTGGATGAGTGTATGTAGGCTTGAGAGAGAGAAGAAAAAAATATAGAGAGAATAAAGTTAATGCCTTTTAAAAACAGGATAAAGTCTTTAAAAAGACAGAACACAGATAGTTATAGATTAAAAGAAATAAAGAAAAATAAGACATGTAAAAATGGAAAATTCACAGAGTCTGGATTATGTACATTGTGCTTTCTTTAAAATTTTTGACTGTAAAGGAGCTAAGTACAGAGAGACATTTCATTATATGGGTTGCCAAGCTGAACCAGAATGGATTTCATAAGGGTATTATGACTTCAGAATTTGAGTCTAAGGATATGATGCTTTGGAAAGGAGTTTCTTCTTTTGTTTTCACAGAGGACAAAACCCTGTGAATTGCTTTTATCCCAATATGGTATGATAGACCACGCCCACCTGAAAGGTTGCTATGAACACCCTCAAAAAATTACTTCACTCAACTGCCAACTGAGATGAACCTGGCACACAGATTACCCCGTGAAAGATATGATTAACAGTGCCCCCATTCAGCAGGAAGCAGTTTGGAGAGAAAAAACTGTGCCCATGTTCCCAAACATTGTTTATAAATGTTCTTTTACATTTAAAGGGGGATATGATATAGATATGAATAATTTGCATTGGTATGGATTTTAAGGTCAATTTTGTTATATGTATATGTATTTCTGATCTTGATTAAGGTGTTGTGATTGTGTAGTTTATTTAAGAACATAATGTATAATTAGGAAATAAAGGTTGTTAATGGATAATCATCAATAATAATAAATCTTGTAGTCATGTTAGTCAGATTTTCTAGATATATATAAGTATATTTCAATTAGATAGGCATTCTTCATATCTTTCAAAGACTACAGAACATGGCATTTAATGTTTTAATAACTTAGGGCTTTTCATGACAGTGAGACACATCTGCTCCTGGCAGCACCAATCTATTTTGAGTGGAAGATGGGCATCGAAGAGGATCCTTATAGAGTTTGATAGCCATTTGGGCAAGAAACTGCTCTTGCTTGGACTGATGCATAAACTGGACACAGAGAACCCGCAGAGAGAGGACTGCTGAACTTGCCTAAAGGTGAGATGGTCTTTCGGGGTTCCTTTTGTTTAAACAGAAAAAAAGGGGGAAATGATGGAGGTGGGTCATCTTTCTATCTGTTGTTTCATTGGTTAATTAATAAAGAAAACTGCTTGGCCCTGATAGGACACAAAATTAGGTAGGCGGAGTAGACAGAACAGAATGCTGGGAGAAAGAAGCCGAGTAAGAGAGTCGCCATGATTCTCCCACCCAACACAGCTGCAGATTAAGATCTTCCCTGGTAAACCACCTCTTGGGCTACACAGATTATTAGAAATGGGTTAGATCAATATGTAAGAGGTAGCCAATAAGAGGCTGGAACTAATGGACCAGGCAATGTTTAAAAGAATATAGTTTCCGTGTGATTATTTCGAGCATAAAGCTAGCCATGCGGGTGGCTAGGTTCCAGGAACGTAGCCTGCCACTCCTCACTACACTTATCTCTTTGGAGATGAATCATTAAGACTACCATAGAGGTGCTACTAGTTATTTGATCTGATGTAGCAATAATAGACTTGAATATTAACAAAATAGGCCTTATTACTGTTCCAACAATTGATGCAGAAAAGCTGAACAAGTTATATACTTGATACAAATAATAAGTGCATTTCAGGCAATAAATAAGAATAGCTGAATCTATTAAATATTTAAAATTTTATAGCTTCTGAAAGTAGGCAAAGAAAAATGTGACATTTTCAGTTTGAGAAAGACTATAAAATGAGTCATGTCCTTCTGCTATGCTAGAAACAAGGTGAGATCCATATCCTGCCTGAATCTCATCAGTACCATCATGTAATGTGTAATTGTGTTGACTATATACCCAACATAAAGATAAGATGCATTCTTCAAATATATATCCTTACTTGAGAATAGTGATTGATGTTTTATTCTCTTGCTTCCTGTTAGGAGAGAAATATATTTAAAGCCCTTATAGCTCCTCAAACTTCAATAAAAAAGTAAACAATAAACATTGCTCCAAGTAGACCAGCAATAAGTTTAAAACAATTTCTCAAAAAAAGGAGTGAAAATAAAATACAGGTAGAATAAAATAAAATCACCTTTTACTTCTCTTTTGCACTGACTTTTATTATTTAAATGAAAAAATAATTTACTTTCCCCAATCTTATCAAATTTCATACAAAACATTGTAATTTTCTCTATCATTTCCTTTAGGGCAATCTTGCATATTTCATGACTAAAATTAAAGACTATAGCTATTTTTCTGGCCAAATTGATTAGAATGAACTTTTGATCATTAGAAGGCAAATTCTTTTAAACTCCTGATTAAATACTTTGTAAAATTACTTATCCTATATTTAAAATTTGAGAATTAATTAAATTTTCACTTGCATGCTTCATAATGATGCCTTTTACCTAACAAAGGTATTGCTATCACATATAAATGGTTTTTGTGGTAATTTAATTACTATTTAAAAGATTTGATTTATGCTACATTACAACATAACTTTCAATAATTTAATGGTTCTTAACTTGGTTTTCCGAATCTTAGATATATTTGAGCAACTGAAGATATCAGCTAAATGGTGTGGTTTACAAGGTAATTTTTTATTCTTACCATAGAAGGAGAAAAAGTAATTGACACTGAATCATCAAGAATAACAAATGGAAGAAGCCAATTTACAAAGATAAACTGGAAATACATGCTCACCCAGGAGTCATGTAATGGAGCTTGAAGAAGGAAAGTTCAAGCTTGTTTCAAAGTTGAAAGAAACAAGTGCTATGTGATAGACTTACAGATTGATAACCTCTTACCTCATTCCTTTTGGATTCTTTCTAATCAGGAGCTGTTCTCTTGTTTATGGAGTGATTTACCTTTATTAAATTTAAGTAGGGGGACTTTTTGGAAGAACAATTTCAGTGGAATTGTTAGGGGTGCAAAAAAGGGAGATGAAAGAAGAAAGATTAAAATTCATTACATAGATAGATAGATAGATAGATAGATAGATAGATAGATAGATGATAGATATAGATGAAACTGTCAAGAAAAAAATGAAATTTTGAGCCTCAATGGTTAAGAGCACTGAGTGCTCTTCTAGGTGTGATTCTTAGCATCTATATCATGGTTTACAAGCTTCTGTAATGCTTTTTCCAGGAAATATCATATGTTCTTCTGAGCTCTGAGTGCAGAAAACACTCCAGTAGTGAACAGATATTCTGGCAAACATAACATCTATACACATAAAATTGAAATTCTAAGAAAAACATGATTAAAAGATAAAAAATTAAAGGAAATTATGACATTTTCATGTAAATAGTAATGTAAAGTATACCAATTAAAACGATTCAGATCCAGAAATCCAAACATTACATGTCCTATGTTGTCTTTGGATCCTAGATCTAAATCTTCAGAGTTGAATATAAAAGCACAGAAGTCAGGAACATAGAGAACCTATAGAGAACAGGGTGGAGAAGGTGTTATAGAGAAGAGAAGAGTAGGATACAGATGTTATGAAGAGATAAAAGACAAAGTTTTGGGTTATTTGAACTGTGGAGAAAAGAGGAAAATAATACAGAAGAGGGATATAGGAGAAACACACCAAACTACGAGGGCTTGAAAAATCATAGATAAAAATTATTGTATACACAATATATATGTACAAACATATTTACATAGGTGTTTTTAAATATTTTAAATTTTTTAAAAAAGTATTTTATGAATATGAGTGTTTCATTTGTGATATATAAGTGCATAATGGACATACCTGGTGCCCAGAGTGGCTAGAAGAGGGTCAACTGGAACTAATAGTGCCAGATCCCATGGAACTACATATGTAGAGGGTTATTTGCTACCGTGTAGGTTCTGAGAACTGACCTCTGTTCATATACAAGAACAACACATGCTTTTAACCACTAACATCTCCAGCTCCTGTACACAAGATTTAAATGTATTTATTCCACATGAGATGATAATGCTTCCCACAAGAGCCATAGATTATTTAACAAAATCCCTGGTTTCCTACATAGAAAACCTCACTTGAAATTTTTGGTTAAGGGAGTATGAGAGAGTTCAAAAACAATGTAATATTGCCATTTCTCATGCTGGTCTTGATGTAGTACAGATTGTAATTGACCTTAATAATATCAACATGAACTCATATATTAGGAGGTGAAAACTGAAAGATAAGAGAAGCAGAGCAGCCAGTCATTAAAGTGCTTACCTTTATGAAACCCTGAGACCAAAAGAAGGCTGAGCTCCTGTCTCTGCCCACCTTGTATTCCTCTCTCTTCCCAGCCATATCTCTTCCTATCTGTTGGTACAGGCCTCTAGACCTCTATGATTAACTAGTGACTAGCTCAACACTCTGATTTCCAGGAAAGCTTTATTTGTTAGAGCACAAACAAAATATTACCACATTTCCTCTTTTTAGCCTAAAATAAAAAGGCTATAACTAATATAATAAAAATATATATGATGAGTACAAAAATAAAATACAACATATATGGGCCACAAATACATCAACAATGTCTAGTCCATTAACAATTGAGAAAAAAAAAAGAAATTCAGAGAATATACTCCATATATATCCTATTTTGTTGAGACCAAAATTTCTACCTATTTCACTTTCTATTTTAATTTTCATTGCCAAAACTATTTTTTTAATGTCTATCAATCTTATATACTATATGCCTCTTTAGTGAATTTATCTTCTGAATCTGGTAACCAGGAAACTATAACTATAAAGTGTTCAATTCCTTCAGAAACCAGAGAAGGAAATAGTATTACCCGAGTGAGAAGGAAGTGCAAGCAAGTAACTTCGAAAAATGTGAGAAATGACAGAAATATCTAGCTGCCTGGAGAGTCACCCAAATTTCATCTGTGTCTTTGGGGCATCAATCATCAGAATGCAGCCCTAGAATATCTGACAAACATATCTGTGAAGGAGGATATTCAGAAGAGTGGTCCTACCTTGTCTAGGCAATGTTAAACAGTCATTTTTTTGTTGTTGTTGTTTCCCACTTGTGCATTCTGGATAGCAAAATCTCAACAGTCAAGGCAAGAGCACATTTTCTTGCCCAGTCACTTATTTTTGCTACCAAGAAAGCTAACTCCATGTGGAATTTCTTCAGTGCCCATCAATTTCTATTAAGTAGATTGATGTTGCCAGGAGCACACATGTCTCATTGACATTTTTAAAAAGAACCTATATTATTAAAATTTTAAATTCTATATTCTGTAGATCTCTGATGTGTTTGAGGATGACCTGTCTATCTAAAACATATCTCTGTTTGACTTTGGAAACTTACCTAAAATGGATAAAAGTTTGATTGTAATAGATGACTACTTACTAATCACATTCCTTAATAATTGGTAATAATATTTTTCAAGGTCTGGAAATCTGCATTATATTGTTAAATGAGCAGTATAGGTACAATATCTTGGACAAGATTAGAAATGTATGGACAATATGTTATATCTAAAATAATCTTAAATTTATATCAAAATAAAAAATCTAAATCAATATAAAATATTTAATACTATTAGTCGCGTTTTGGTTTAAAAGTAGATTCAATAATCTACCCTTATCTTGTCATATCTATATCCACTTTTTTTTTCTTTTCAAAACAAGAACTCTGAATTAAATCTCTTCTGTTCCTGGCCATTACCAATAACAACACATAACCAACACCTTAAATGATGAAAAATATCCATAACACATTGACTGACCAAAAACCACCCACCCAACTTCTTGGGAATGGGGGTATCATGTTCTTAAATTAACCTCTTCCTCTCTGTGAGTGATAGCATCTTTAGCGGATCCTGAAAAGAAAATTTGGGATAACTGTCATGCCCTGGGAAAGATAGCAGTATCGTTTGTTGCTTAATCTCTGCATAATGAGAAAGTACAGGGCTTGCCTTAGGTCCTGGCTATTGTAGTCAGTGAGGTTGGATGATCTCAGCTTGTAACTTTGAAATGGTTCTGGGGAGTTTGTAATCAAAACCCATCTTTAGGTGGTGTTTTTCATTTTAGTAGTGCTATAGTTCTGGTAGAATTGTCATTGTGGGGCCTCATTCTTTTTTTGGAGACTTCAAAAGTCACTGTTTGGTATGGTCATGATTTACTGTAGAAAACATAAACATTTTAAATGTCACATGCAGCTAATCTCAAAGAGTTTAAAGAATCAATACTTGTTGTTTACAACCAGAGAATAAAACTTAATTCCCATTATCTGACAGAGACTCAAACCCAAATCATTTTCAGGAAGCTGGAAGAAGCCTTCTTTTCTAGAATTAATTTGTACTCTATATAGCATTAGTATCATGACAGAAAATTTTATAAAAAAGTTTTGTGACAATAAAAAGTCTTTAAATATTTTTCCTTCAGTCCAATTTCAGGTGACTCTTTTAACATGATGAGACAGATGTTTTTGTATTTTACTGTAATAAGCATGCTTAGGTTTAGAGAAGGAGAGAGCCACAATCTAACTCCAAAGCCAGCTTTAATTTTCAATTGAACTGGGACTACAAAAGAACCATTTGTTTTATTTGTCTGTAGATAACAATAGAAAGACACATCTATGAGAATTTATGGAATTTTATCCTAGTGGAGATGTGAATATTAATAGGCCAATTTACTTTTTTTCTGGATGATTTGTTCCTTTCATCATATATTTAATTTGTCCAGTGATCTTCATATTACTTAGCTGGATGCCTTCATTCTACTGAAATAGAAAAACAAAACCTTGCCCCAAACTTAACTTTGGGGAGGTTTGCTTTTAGTAAGTTGTATCTGATCAAATGAGTAGCAGTTGTTAGTCAAATAAGTTAATTTAGATTGACTGGTCATGCTGTTTGATAAACTATCACTTCTTCAAATCAATAGGTTATTCTTGTTCAAATCAAACCTTTGTCAATTCTAAGTTATGATTTCTCCTGAAATTTTTATTTTAATTCCTAAACCTGTTCTGTAATCCAGCATAGTACTTTTTTTTTTTTTTTTTTTTTTTTTTTTTTTTTTNTTTTTTTTACAATTGGCATTGGGTTCTTTAACTGCTTTGGTAAGGAGTCTCCTCGAAGGTGAAAGCAAACAAAGAAAACCAGATTTGGAATGGGCACCTATGAGTGGCCCCTTATGGCATTTCCAATGGCAAAGCAATACCTTGACTCTCCCTTTTTGATTTACATTTATTAGTACAATGCCTACCCCTACCATACTTCCTGAATAATCCAGAAGAAATGGGTGTTCTATTAATATTATGCCTAAAAAAATGTCTCTAGGAATGTCCTGCTTGTAGCCTCCTTTTTAGATGACCTTGTTTACTGCAGTTGAAACACTTGACATTTTGATTTTTCTTCAAACCTGGAAATCATCTCTTATCTAAGCATCATAATAGTCATGACATTGAATATTGATTGTGTTTCAAATCTATTACTCCAAGGATGATGTATCTTGCCTTCAATGACCTAATTATCTGTTTGCATTATGTACTAGCATTTTTCAAAAGGCAAATATTCAATTACTATTTCTTAAGATTCTGAATTTGGTGTGAATATATTTACTGCTGAAGTCAATCTTTGTAAGTAAAGGTTTCTTTTGTGTTCTGCATTACTTTAGTAAATGATTCAATTTTCCCCTACTTTTGCAATTCTGTCCCAAACATTCAAAGCTGCTGCATGGCATAGAGCCAGAGTGTGGTCATCATATTTAGATTGTCTTTGTATGTCAGCATAATGGCACTCTCAAAGAAGGTGATCTTGGGAGATTTCAATATCTTTAGAACACTTTCATTGTTCAATGGTCATATCCTCATCTATCTACCATATCAGCCACTGTAATTGAAGAACAGGCCCAAGACTTCTGTAACCAATTTTCTCTAGTCTTGAGGGATAATTCTATTACAAACTGACCATGAGTTTAACATATGCTTCAAAAAGGGTGAATTCATGCTGTATGATTTTATTGCTTCCTTGAATTTCTTTAAATTTAATATTTTAACAAGATTCCAATGAGTGTTTAAGACCCTTAGGGATATCTGTCATTTAGCAATTCCTGTAAAGTTAGTGGATAAATTAAAGTTGGTTGTTTGAGAGCCTTAGGCTGTTTCTATCGAGCCTAATAATTCATTCCTGAAAATTGGTTCTCCTTTAAATTCCTCTGGATCTGAATATCTCTATGATTTGCTTTAATAAAATTTTCTAAGGCCTGTATGCTGGCAAACATATTAACCAAATTTTTTAGAGATAAACCAAGAATTATCAAACTGACAATAAGGATTATCAAAGAGCTAACTAACAGTATGTCAATCCAAGTTAAATTGATTATTCTCTCCATTTAATTTTTCTATTTTTTAAATCATGCATTGTTTAATCACAAAGAGGCCTAAATTTCTCCATTATAATAGTGTTTCCCATATTGTAGTAGGAGGCCTCTTGTTCATTCCCTGCCACCAAGACCTCCCAGCAATCACACAGAAACTATATTATTTGCAATACCTTTTGACCAATAGCTTAAGAATATTTATGACTACCTGATATCTTAAATTAAGCCATCTCCATTAATTTGTGTATCACCATGAGGCTGCAGTTTACCAGGTAAAGTTACAGCATCTGTCTTGACAGTTACAAAAAGTACTGTGCATATAGCTTGTAGGATGTCCTCATTATAATTGGTTAGAGAGTTTTCATTATGATTGGTTTGAGTTATTAAGTACTTTGAAAGAAGACTTCAGAATTAAAATATCATTTTTTCATATCATAGTAAAGGTGCTGATATTATGAGTTATCATTGTTCATGCCAAATCTCATAAATTGAAGGACAGTAGTAATTTGTGTTTTATTTAGGTCAGATTGTTTTAGCTTTGATCATTCTTTTTTTTCTATCAGTTCACTCTCCTATTCTTTTAACATACTTTCTTAAATGTTAATTTTTTATTTTTAAAATTGTTTTAGCATTTCTATATATCTTGCTACTATAATTTTTTTAGGTTCACATTGAGTATTTTCTTCATGGTCTTAGACTCATTTTATCTAAGAATCATTGTCCTGGATATGGCATTAGAAGCCATAACCTACACAGTAGGTTTGTTTATTACTACTGGAAATATTTTTGCATTTAGTCCATCTTCTTTGACAAAAAAGGGGGATAAATGTGCACTTTTTTGGTTACTATGATAAATGATTCTTTTAACTGGTTTTTCACATATTTTAGAATGGAAGTTAATGTGTTATTTATTTAGTTCTCTTTAGGGGAGTGAAGATAAAGGGTCTCTTCCTCATTCATTCTACTCATGCCAGACTAGAAATTTTGCATATATTCTTGGGACCATGTTTACTTGTTAAAAGATGTTCTACTTTCATTCTTTATTATTATGATAAAATACCATCACCTAAATCAACTTGGGGATAAAAAGGATTATTTCTTTTATACTTTTATGTTACAGTCTATGACTGAAGGCAGTCAGAGCATAAACTCAATATAGGAACTGAGGCAGAGGTCATGGACAATTCTTCTTAGTCACGTCCCTCACTTGGCATTTTAACACAACTCTGCATCACATAAACAGAACTAGTATCTTCCATAGTGGAATGTGCCCTCCACATCATTCATTAATACAAAAAATACTCCCAAAAATTTGCTAAGGGGATAATCTAATGATTTTTTTTTCACTTGTTTTACTTTGAACTTTCTAAAAAAAAAAAAATGGAGGCATTATTTTCAATTGGAGTTTCCTCTTCCAAAAATATTCTTGCTTATGTCATGTTATACAAACATTTTTCCTATTGATTAAAGCTTTTCCTACATATTTATTCTGCACATCCTTACTGTAAGTGGGACTTTTCTTAATTTCATTTTAGGATTGTTCATTTTTAGTAGCAAGAAACACAACTGATTTTCTTATATACTGTCTTGTTTCATAAATTTTGGCTGAATATGTTTATTTTTCTACCCATTTACATTTTGATTACCATTAGTATTTTCTTTTAAAAGACCATGTCATCTTTAAATGCAAAATTTTAGTTCATTTTTGATTTATACCTCCCCCTTCCTCCTTTCTTCCTAAGATCTGACTAGCACTTCCAATATTATATTTATATTCAGTTTTCAGAGAAGTTGTCATTATTTTTTCCCAATACTAAAGGAAAACCTTCCACTTTAGTTGGAGGTTTTGGAAGTTTAATACATCATTTTTATGATGATTAGATGATTTCTTCCCATTCATTGTTTGTTAAATATTGCTATGATGAAGAATTTTTAGATTTTCTCAACAGTCACTTATTTACTGAATTCTATCCTTTTATAGTAGTGTTGATGGAGATTTTTTTCAGCTAGCTAAGTTCATTCTCTGGCACCAATAAAGAATTGATCAACTGGGAAAGACTGAAGACCAAGCTGCCTGAAAAGGGAAAGTAACAGCTTTATACATTCAGGATGAGAGAATTCTAAGGCTTGAAGTCTGTTAAATAGACACTAACTTGAATATTCTCTATTTGTCTGGTCTACATACCTGCCCTTATGCTCTCCTGGCTTTCCTTTTCCCATTTTTTCAGGAACAAGAAGCTACCATCTCAGGGAGCATGCCCCAACTTTCCCTACCTACACGTGTGTCTTTAGCTCTGCTTAATTTTTCTATGGATGTTTAATCAATTCAGTAATACAATTTAAAGACAGCATGGTGTTGTGAGCTTAGGACTGTCAACCATTGTGAATTATATAAATTATATAAGAGCTTAAACCTACCTTTCAGGAAGTGATATTATTTAGAGATAGATTTTTTTTAAAGAAAGTCATGAAATAAAAATGGTATATGTTCAATTGTTAACTAATTGCAAATGAAAATTTAGTTGTCTCCAAGGACATCCCATAGGGAAACAAACTACTCTTACAGATAGACCATATGACCAGCAGTATGGGCAACAGAAAACAAATTCCAAAGCATCTTTAGAGTTTTATTTCATGTGAGATCTATTTTTTTCTTTTAACTTTATCTTATTTTTTAGTTAAGTGAAGAAAATAAAGGAAAAGATACTGCATAGTAAGGCAATGAACTGAAAATACACTTCCTGCAGACTACTAAATGAAGAAAATACAATGGAATCAAAATTCTAACTAGTTTACTAAGGCAATTGTAGACTTTCAGCCAAAAATTTTCTCCATATAAAGTCCATCTGTGAACTGAAAGCTTTGAGGAGGGTTTGGCAAAACACAGAGCATGCTTATTCTGTTTCAGAGGGCTAAGTCTGGTAGAATAGAGACACATAGAAAAAAATGTTTCCTGAAATTGGTTTTTATTAGTTCAAAAACTGTCCTATTGTGATTGGTGTGCTCCAAGTTTAAATAAGCCCTTGGTGTACTAACATACCAACACATGCAGGATGATTCACATCCTACTTATATTAATGGGGCATATGACCCCACATTACAGGAATTTTCATTTATCTACTTCCGTAGTATTTTCTTACAAATAATTTTAAATGTAAGAATGAATTGAAAGAAAATCTTAAGCATGTACAAAATCTTTGAGTATTTGTAATATCAGAATAAAAACAAAATAATATTAAATAATTGAGTTTGGGAAGTATCATTTATAAAAACAATAAAGATAAACTGATGAAATATTGGAGAGCACATGAAGCAGCTTTGTTATCTTATCTCCAATATCTAATAAAGTGAACAGGTTATATACTAGTTCAGAAATATCTTTAATATAATGAACATGAAGCATAAACCTGTGGGTAAAAAAAATGCTTATATTTGTGACATGTGGACAGACAGAAGAGATGATTTGTCAATCTGTCACTATGATCTAAACATTCAGCACAGATCTTAAATCTGATTAACATTTCAAAGATTTGTTGAATGTATACCCGAACAAGCTTTGTCTTGACTTTCAAAAATTCTGCCCAAAGAAAACTCAGGCACTAATGAAGTTTGATGTCCCCCAACTTCCTCAAAATGTCTCAAAACAATGGATTCAGAAGTCTAGGTTCACATTGTGATGAACTGAATTTGGGGAACTGACTAATGCTCAACCAAGATGAGACACACTGCCTGTGGGGCCAATAAAAATAATAATGAGTTTAATTTAAAAATGATATATTTAAGTGATCTTGAATTCAGTATGATACACATCCTTAAAAGGGGGATGTTTGTATGAAGACATAGGTATACATGTAAAAGTTAAGGGGAAGATGAAGGTAGATGAGAGAGATGTATTTAAAAGCCAAGATTCCCCAAAGATTGCCAGTAAATAACCAAGATATAGAGAAAAGTAGCTGAACAGATTAGCCCTAACATCATGCAGGGGTAGTCAACTCTGCGAATACCTTGACCTCAGTCATCCAGCCTAAAAATTTCATCATTTTCCAATGGCATTATTTATTAATATCCCTGCTCTAGAAATTAACTGTCAACACAATTTTTTTCACTTTTTAATTCCTTTTTAATTTAAAGTAGATTTTTCTCTGTTTCCTTATCCACTACTCCACCAAGGTCTCTCCACCAACAGCCTTCTTCACTATACCCACTCCCCATGAAAAGGAAATAATCGTTAAAATAAATCATTTCTCTATTTCTCTAAATTCTATTACTTAATGGTAATGTAGAGTTCTTGTGATTTTTTCCTTTGTGTTCTTGCTTTTTTATCAAATTTTTGGCTATACTAGGTAGTTCAGAATGGTCATTGCTCTATCTATCTATCTATCTATCTATCTATCTATCTATCTATCTATCTATTGTCTTATATAGAAATGTTTTGAAGATTTTCCAGGTTTTTATTTGTTTGTTTTTTGGCACCCTGACACCTGATAGAGTCATTGGGGAAGAGGAAACTTCCATTAAGAAAATGCCTCCATAAAATTGGCTTGGAGGTATTTCTGTTAGGTATTTTCTTGGATCATGAATTGGTATTGGAGGGCCCAGGAAAATGAAAAAGGTGCCATCCCTCAACAGGTGATCCTGGGTGACATAAGAAAAACAATGTAAGCCATGGGAAACTACCCAGTAAGCAGCCTTTCTCCATGACTTCTGCTTCAGTATTGATTCCAGATACCTACCATGAGTCTCATCTCTAACATCCTTCAATGATGAACCATTACCAAGAAGTGTTAGCTCAAATAAGCTGTTCTTCCCCAACTTGCTTTCATTCATGGTATTTATCATGGCAATAGAAAACAAAGTAAGATATATGATCAATATGACCCATAGACTTCCTTTAATGAGTTGGAAGTTCATATCTTTTTCTCTTTTTAATTGTTTTATTGGTTTATATGATATTATAATTTATTACTTCATTGTATTTTTACATAAATGCTTTTATAGATGTATGTTTAATTTTTTTAGGCTTCTTTGTGGCATAAAATGTATTCTTAACAACAGTGTACTTTAGTAAAGTACAGATTACTAATGTATCAATATTTTCGTAATGATGGATTTGACACAAAATCAAAAGACACCTTGAGTTTATTCTCCAAAGAAGTTTGTAGTATTAAATTTTAACTTACATGTGATGTGAGATTGCATTCTATATGCTGTGAATACCATTGTTTAATAAAGAAACTGTCTTGAGCCTGTGATAGAGCAGAAAAGAACTAGGCAGGGAAAACTTAACAAGAATGTTGGGAGAAGGAAGGCAGAGTTTAGAGAAGCCATGTAGTACCGCTGGATACAGATGTACAGAACTTTATCTGATAATCCACAGCCACATGGCAATATACAGATTAATATTATTATTATTATTATTAATAATATTATTAATAATGGTTAAATTAAGACATAAGAGTTAGCCAATAAGAAGCTAGAGCTAATGGGCCAAGCAATGATTTGAATAATATAGATTTTGTCTTTATTTTTGGGGCTGAGCAGCCAGAAACCAGCAAGCAGCTTTCTCCAACACACATATGTGATAGTCTCAGTGGGTGGACCAACCCTTCACGGTCCTGACTTCCTTGCTTATCTTCTCCCTTTTTCTGCTCTTCAACTGGATCTTGGGAGATCAGTCCAGTGCTCCAATGTGGGTCGCTGTCTCTATCTCCATCCATCGCTGGATGAAGATTCTGTGGTGATATTCAAGATATTCATCAGTGTGAGTATGGGACAAGGCCAGTTCAGGCACCCTCTCCTCTATTGCCCAAGGACCTAGCTGGAGACACCCTCTTGGACACCTGGGAATCCCTCTAGAGCTAATTCTCTTGCCATCCCTAAAATGGCTTTATAATTTAAGATAACTTCTTCCCTGCACATGTATCTGCCCTTTGTCATTCTCAACCATCTCACTCCCCCAAGCTTTCCCCAATCCTCCCCTTCTCCCTTCCTCTCCCCCTCTCTCTTTTTCTCTCCTTCCCCCCACTCCACTCCACCTCCATGCTACCAACTTTTGCTTGGCGATCTTGTCTGCTTCCAATTTCCAGGAGGATCTATGTATGTTTTTCTTTGGGTTCTAGGATCACTAACTATAGGCTCAATGTCCTTTGTTTATGGCTAGAATTCACTAATGAGTGAGTACATACCATATTCATATTTTGGGTCTGGGTTATCTCACTCTGGATAGTGTTTTTTATTTCTATCCATTTGCATGCAAAATTCAAGATATCATTGTTTTTTACCACTGTGTAGTCCAAGTGGTCAAAACAATACTTACGATCATGTTCAACTTCCTTAGCGACCAGGGAAATGCAAATCAAAACAACTTTGAGATACCATCTTACACTTGTCAGATGGCTAAAATCAAAAACATCAATGATAATGTATGCTGGAGAGGATGTGGAGTAAGGGGTACACTCATCCATTGCAGGTGGGAATGCAAACTTGTGCAAACACTTTGGAAATCAGTGTGGCAGTTTTTCAGAAGATTAGGAGGAGTCAACCTATGTCACTATCCAGCAATACCACTATTGGGAATATACCCAAGAGATGCCAAATTATACTACAAAAGCATTTGTTCAACTATGTTCATAGTGGCATTATTTGTAATAGCCAGAAGGTGGAAACAACCTAGATGGCCCTCAATGGAAGACTGGAAAATGCAAGTTTGGCACATATACACATATATGATATTCTCACAAATTGTTTCTCTAGGCTCACTTTTTCTTTGCATGTAGAGAGATAATCTTATTCTAGTATCACTTTTAGAAATTAATCTCTCCCCACAGAAATTCTCTTTCTCCTTTATAAATGAACTCCAGTGTTTCTTTGGATATGTTTCCTTCAGAATGCTTTGTTTCTATTCCACAAGAACCTCAGTTAGTTCAGTAATTTCACATTGACTTGGCTACTACAATTTTATACCAAGTGTTAAAATAGAATAACATTTCTTCAGCTTTGTTATTTTCATTATTGTTTTCACTATTCATCATATTTCACTAGTCCATGTGAAATTTAGGATAGTGTTGTCTATTTCTATAAAATAGTTTTCAAATAGATTGCTGCACCAGCCAAGTATAAATACAAAGATATAAATGATATTTTAAGCAGATACATATTTTAATGTATGCCTTTTCACTTATTTATACCTCATTATTCTATCAGTTTTATAGATTTTCACATTTAATATTTTGTATGTTCAGTAAAGTCTGCATTTGACTTCTGGTACAAATTAAATGATACATTCTTCACTTCATATTCCAAGTAGTCACTGCATTAAATTAACTCAAAAATTTGTATTATGAGAAATTATTGTGTTTGCTTATTAGTCTCAGAAGAATTTGTACAGTTCTTTAAGATGTTTAAAATAGAAAATTATGTTATCTGTGAAGAATGGTCATTTAAATTATTTTTTTAATTCCTTGATAATGAACTATGCTATAACTTGATTATATGCATGTCAACTCCTCCTTTATAACATATAAGATTCAAGAACTATCAATAACAAAGGGGAGGAAAGCCTATAAAATCCAGAGGTGAGGGTGAACCAGAGGGAAAACTGCTTCTAAACATGTCTGAATGAATGTATCCGTGAACTCACAGCTGCTGTAGTTTTAGTTTTGTTTTGTTTTTGCAGAAAACCTGTTCAGAATTGAGCCAGTAAGCATTATAGTATGGAAGAGGAAGGGGGTTTATGAGCCCACTCCAAATTATTACTAAGGATCTGTGGGCAGTTTCTAGCTTATAAGAAAGGGAGAAAAAGTTGATTTCTTTGTAAATCATGGTAGATTAATCACACTCCAGTATATTGCCTCACATCAGGAAGCATAACAAGAGAACAAATTGGAGTTCTTCTGTTATTAAATAAAGAGTAGAGTGGCAGTTTTGTGTGTCACTTTCAAGTATTCCTTAAAACAAAAATCAAACAGAAAACAATACCATTCCTGGATGGGCTAGTTTTATGTCAACTTGGCATAGACTAGTCATTTGAGAGGAGGAACATTTGTTCTGTAAGATCAGAATATATAGGGTAGGACATCCAGGTTTACATAGAGAAATCCTATCTCAACCCTGCCTAATCCCCCAAAATCAGACTGAAGGCAATCCAGTAGGGTGTTTTCTTAATGACAGTGGGTGCTACCACGCTAGGCTGGTGATCCTAAGTTCTTTAAGAAAGGAGACTGAGTCCACGACAGAAACCAAAAAGCTACGGAGAAACCCTGTCTCAAAAAATCCAAAAAAAAAAAAAAAAAAAGAAGAAGAAGAAAGGAAAAAGAAAAAGAAAGGAGACTGAGAGAGCCATGAGAGGCAAGCAAATAAGTACCAGTCCTCCATGAACTCTGCACCAATTCCTGCCTCCAGTTTACCACCCAATTTGAGTTGCTACATTCAGTTCCAAAACTGTATTATAACTCAGGATATGTAAGTCTAAGAACACTTTTCCTCCTCAAACTGATTTTGGTTACAGTGTTTCATTATAGGAATAGTTGTAACCATAAATAATAAAGTACCAAATAGAACTCTAACAATAATATTGAAATAAAATGATGTAAATATATCATTTCTTTGGTACCTACCTTAGAAGGTACTGTTTCTCACTATAAATTTTAATGATAATGCTAGTATTTTACTAAATAAAATTTAGCAAAATGAAGTTCACCTGAATCCTACATTACTGAGAGCTTTAATTCTGGGTTGGCATTTCAATTTGTCAAGGCTTTTCCAACATTTATCAATATGGTCAAAGGATTATTCTCTCTAATGAAATTATTTATATTTGTTTTTAAAAGATGAAACCGTCCTGAATATCCACAATAAGTAACACTCTCACAGTTTACAATTCTTTACACATGCTTTGTTTTTCATTACAAAAAGCTTAACAATCATCTATTATTGCATTTATTTTTGTACAGTATAATCTGTAGGTTTCTTTATCATAATTCATTTTCCTAATCTTGGTATTTGAATGATAGCAAGCACAGAGAATGAGTTCATAGATGTTATCTCTGTTTTAATTGTTTTGAATTGATAGTATTTTTTACATTTTTTATAGAATTAATTTTGAAGTAGTCTATAACTGGGGCTTTCATTTTGGAAGTATATAGCTTATTGACACAATTTCTCTATTAAATATTGACATCTTCACTTATTCTACTTGTTTTTTGGAATACTTTGTTAGTTTTAGTTTTTAATTTTTTGTTTACTTCATTTAATTAATTTTGTAGACATAGTTATTTTCAGAATTTATCTTTGTTTTGTTGTTACTGATGCTTTACTTCGCTTTAGTTATTCATAGGGTCAATGATGTTGTTGGGTTTGGATTTTTTAACACTATTAGTAGAATTACCTGTTGCTATTAATTGCCTTATACTTTTATCAGATTTTGCTCCACTACCTTTATGGTTTGATGTTAACTAAAGATATATTAAGTACTCTTTTTGATAAAATTCACCACTTTAATTTAATAACACAACATTTTATCCATTTTAAGTTTGTTTTTGTATCAACTTCTTTGTCTGAAAGCTATCTATGTAGCTACTTCATTTTTTAATTTCTGTTACAATGTTGTATAGCTTCCAAAATCTATAGTTTTCACTCAGTTGACTCCATATATTCAAGACGGGCATTTTTAAGTGGGAGGGACAGACATAATTTAAGGTGGTTTTTGTTTCATCCATTTTGACAATATCTATCCTTTTATTGGTTCATTTTATATGACTATCAACATGTCTATGAAAACTTTCCTTTGCTTCATTTATCCTCCTTTTTCCTTAAATTCTTTGGATGTAAATAAACCCTTTTAAAAATATTTTCTGTATTGCCAATTAATCTCAGGGCCCTCCATTCCATAAGCTACTGCTTTACTCCAAGGCAACAGCACTATCATCAAATTAAATATTTTTACATCTGATTTTAGCATGCCAAGTATTTACTATGGTAGTTTTAATTAAAAAAAAAGTCCCACATGGACTTATATCATTGAACATGTGGTCCTTGTGGGAAAACTTATGGAACTTTTGGGAGTTAGAGTCTTTCTAGAGGAAGTATGTCAATGGCAGGAGATTTGATGTTTAATAGCCTTGCCCATGTTTCTGTTTGTTCTGTGTATAGATGAAATAACAATCACAGTGCTTACTGACTCCCAAGCATAAGACGATATGCCAAACACAAGGACACCATGACTAGTATTGTGATTTAAATGAGAAATAACAACTATAGGTTTTTGTATTTAACACATGGTTGCAGGATTTTAACACTATTTGGAGATCATGTGGGATTCTCCTCTGTATGCTGTGATTACCATTTATGAAAAAAGAAACTGCTTTGCACCTATAGTAGGGCAGAATTTAGCTAAGTGGGAAAAAATATACTGAATGCTGGGAGAAAGAAGAGTAGAGTCAGGGAGTGTTGTAAGGAAGAAAGGGCTGCTTCCTGCTGCCAGGCTAGCATAACCCCCAAAATAATCACACAGAAATGGTATTAGATTCCTGCTTGGCTCAAAAGGTCTAGCCTCTTATTGGCTATCGCTCACATCTTGATTAACCCATTTTTATTAAATCTGGATCATCATGTGACTGTGGCTTACCGACAAGATTTTAACCTATGTCTGTCTCAGGCCAGAGATTCATGGCATCTGCCACAATGCCCTTCTTCCCAGCATTCTTTTCTGTCTACTCCGCCTATCTAAGTTTGCCCTATCAAAAGGCCAAAGCAGTTTCTTTATTCAAGGAATGAAAGCAACACATAGAGAGAAGAACCTCCTACATCAAGGGAGAAACCATGTAACCCTGCTAGAGACAGATGCTGGTTAGAACTTTACCCAATACGCCACAGACTTGTGGCAATATACAGATTAAAAGAAATGGGTTAACTTAAGGTGTAAGAGTTAGCCAATAAGAAGTTAGTGATAGTTGCATCTAGCCCATTATTATTATCATATTATTTAAATAATATGGTTTCTGTGTGATTATTTTGTGGCTGAGCAGCTAGAAACAGAACATGCAGCCAAATCACAAAAATACTGGTACACCAACATGGTGAACTAAATCCATGTGAAACCTGAGTAACCTTAAAAAGGAATCCTAGACATAAAAGAACAAAGTTAAACATAATTTGGTAGCAACATTTTTCTGGGTGGGCTCTATTTTCTAGAGGCAAGAAGAGGCATGGCTCCTTTAAGAAAGTTTTTCTTGATTCAGGGGGAGCAGAAAAAAGCCACGCTGATTTGATACTGTGCTGTTTTGAAACTGTGGCTTCCTGGGCCATGCTGCCCTGAACTCTGACAAGGTCGAGCTATGGAGCATTTAAATGGGGTTTGTAGACTGAGTGCTACATCTTGCTTAATGGCAACACAGACTGACTCTGTGCCTAAAAATGGGGCTGTGAGCATTCCTCTCAGAGGCAGCAAACAGCTCTTCCATGCTAGACTGTGTGGGGCAAGCAGACAGTGCCGTATTTGTCATAGTAATGCTGCAACTTAAGAAGTACTCCTGTGCCGGGCGGTGGTGGCACACGCCTCTAATCCCAGCACTTGGGAGGCAGAGGCAGGCAGATCTATGTGAGTTCGAGGCCAGCCTGGTCTACAAGAGCTAGTTCCATTGTGGGTCTCTGTCTCTGTCTCCTTTCATCGCCTGATGAAGGTTAATATTCAGGAGGAAGCCTATATGATTTTCTTTGGGTTCTCCTTCTTATTTAGCTTCTCAAAGAACCTGAATTATAGAGACAGAAATCTTTAATAAATAAATAAATAAAAATAAAATAAAATATTCTTGTTATAAAAAAAAATTAAAAAAAATTAAAAAATTATATATAAAAAAAAAAGAGCTAGTTCCAGGACAGGAACCAAAAGCTACAGAGAAACCCTGTCTCGAAAATAAAAAAAAAAAATAAATAAAATTAAAAAAGTGCTCCTGGACAGTAAATAATTACATATACACAATGATGACAAATTGAGAAGGAAAAGAAATCTAAATGAGTCACAGTTTTGGATAAATGTATATAGGCTTGGGAAAGAGAAGAAAAAGAGTATAGAGAGTTATAGGAAGAATTAAATCATTTATAAAAGCAAAGTATTTAAAGAGACAGTACAAATAGTCAAAGATTAAAGAAATAAAGTTAATAAAATATTAAAAAGTAAGAGATTTAAAACAAATAAGTCATGTAAAGATGGAGAATACACAGAGAGTCTGGATTATGTATATTATTGTGTTTTTGATTTTTTTGACTGCAGAGAGACATTCGATTCTAGGGATTGCTAAGATAAACTAACATATATACTTTAAAGGTATGTTGACTTCAGAATTTGAATCTAAAGATATGTTGCTGTGGAAAACAGTCTAGAAATATGTTACTTCTTCTGTATCCACAGAGGATAAGAATGTATGGATTGCTACCAGAATAATATGGTTTGATAGACCAAGACCCCTTGAAAAGTTGCCTTGAATACACCTCACAAATGATGTTGCCCAATAACTAGCAGGAAGCTGTTGGGAGAAAAAACTATGCCCATATTCCCAAATATTGTTTATAACTGTTTGATTATATTTAAAGGGGGATATGTTATAGAGAACAGCATTGGTGTGAATTTTGGTTTATTGATACAAATTTAAGATCAATTTTGCTATACTGTGTATACATATTACTAATATAACCTGCTCAGTACAAATAATGTTACTTTCATGTATATATTCCAGGCTGTTTGACACTGGAAAATAAATTGGTATGTTGTTCACTGAGAATGACCACCTTTTCTACTCCAAACTTTCCTCAGTTGCCTAAAGGTCTTTTTGTAGAATTTAGGCCTTGTGAGCATTTTCCTGTCTACTTTGGCATGTCTATTGATGTTCTTGTTCAGCTCAACTTTGGGCAGTCATAATGATGAGACGTTTGTATGTAACTTCTGATGTTATAAGGAGAAAGTATCTCTTGGTGAACTCCTTAGTCTTCTGTATTAAGGAGGCTGCTTGTTTCATTCCTAGCTGCTCAGCTCCAAAATAATCAAACAGAAACTATATTATGTAAAGCACTGCTTAGCCTACTTGCTCTAGCTTCTTATTTGCCAACTCTTACACTTTAATTTAACCTATTTCCATTGATCTGTGCATCACCATGAGCAAAATTTCAGCCTGTCTGTCTCTGGCAGCAGCTTTGAGGCTTCTCTCTGCTTCCTCCCAGCATTCAGTTTAGTTTTCCCTAACTATCTAAGTTCTGTCTTGCTATAGGTCCAAAACAGTTTCTTTATTCATTAACCAATAAAAGCAACACATAGACAGAAGGACCTCCCACAACAGTCTTCTAGCTCTTAAAACCTTTCTACCACCCCTTCTGTAATAGTGCCTCAACATTAAGTACATGAGTGTTTTGGAGATTATTTCATTGGAATTAGGATTGACAACTCTGCAATTTGATTTGCTATAGTCTTTCACATAGTAGTTTTCATGTGTTACAAAGTGAATATCCTTTATGTGGGGGTAAATACTAAACTTATCTGTAAGTATAAAGATGAATGTTTTTGGGTGTTGTGAGTGATTATGCTGGTTTAGTAAACAAGAGATTGCAAATTCTCCTCTAATAACCATGACTTTATTTGAACTAGTAGTTAGCTAGGTTTCCAGTACTAGACATTATTTCCCTTGTTGGGGTATATTCAATCATAATCTGAACTTCTTTCTTGAGCTTGTGTTAAATAAAATTAACCTTGAATCAGTAGCCTGAGTTAGCAACTGATTGGAAGAAAGTAATTATAGAGCATCAGAGGGCATCTGAAGACAGAGATGCATTGGTAAAAGTAGGGAGTGATTTGGAGTGGCTCAACTTTTTGTTGTTTTGGCGAGCAGAAGAAGGTTCACTTTCAGAGTTACTAGCAAGGAGCGAAGTGTGGTTATTTACTACTAAGTCTCTCTGAGCTAGCAGGGTTTTACCCCAGTCTTTGAATCTCTAAACTTATTTATAAATAGGACGATAATGATTTAGTTAAATCTACCTTTAATATCAAGGACAAGTCTGATGCCTGTGGGAACAGAATCCACACCAGCCTGCAGTTTGAGTAGCTGCGCCACTACCAGAGAGGCAAGTCAGTAACTGTGGAGTCACAATTGCTTGTTGAAATAGCAATAGATTAAGTAACAATAGCTTGTTGAAATGTCAATAGATTAACTGTGCCAAAGCTAAAATGATATTCCCACATTCTGAGCATGTCTTATGTCCAAATAAAGAGCTGTTAGTTAATAAAAATGTGTGTGTGCAACTACTGAACACTTAGAGTTAATCATGCCATGCACATCATTGATGTGGTTCATAGGCATCATATCTGGATAAGGATATGGTTTCTTCACTGATTTGGAAACTTGCATGCTGCCTTCTCCTGCCATGAAAACTACTCCATAGGAATGTGTCATTCAGGTCTATTCCAGTCCAGGGATCTCTGGGATCTGTTTCATGAGAATGGTGTTTTCAGCAATAAGTATATATCTCATAACTTCTACCTGTGGAAGGTAACAAAAGTCAAATCAATATTCTGTATTATTTGGGTGTCTCCTAGACAGACCTGGCCAACAGTTCAAAAGATGGCTTCACATGACTCACATTGGTGATTGTTAGGTAGTCTTTCACTCTTAGAGAGATTGCTATCAGCTCTGATAAGAAAAGTTTACCAGATCTTACTACAAAAGCCTGTATGCCACAAAACTGGAAAATGTAAAAGAAATGGACACTTTTTTAGATAACTACCATGTACCAAGGTTAAACCAGGACCAGGTGGACAATCTAAATAGAACTGTTAGTCACGAAGAATTAGAAGATGTTATAAAAAACCTCCCTACCAAAAAGAGCCCAGGACCAGATGGTTTCAATGCGGAATTCTACCAGAACTTCCAAGAAGACCTAATACCTATACTCCTTAAGGTATTTCACAATATAGAAACAGAAGAGTCAATACCAAATTCCTTTTATGAAACTACAGTTACTCTGATACCAAAACCACACAAAGACTCAACCAAGAAAGAGAATTACAGGCCAATCTCACTCAAGAACATCTACGCAAAAATCCTCAACAAAATACTGGCAAACCAAATCCAACAACACATTAGAAAAATTATCCATTATGATCAAGTAGGCTTCATCCCAAAGATGCAGGACTGGTTCAACATACGGAAATCTATCAATGTAATCTATCATATAAATAAGCTGAAAGAAAAAAAAAAACATATTATCATTTCATTAGATGCTGAAAAAGCATTTGACAAAATTCAACATCCCTTTATGATAAAAGTCTTGGAGAGACTAGGGATACAAGGGTCATACCTAAATATAATAAAAGCTATATACAGCAAGCCGACAGCTAACATCAAATAAAATGGAGAGAAACTCAAAGCCATCCCACTAAACTCAGGAACACAACAAGGCTGCCCACTCTCGCCATACCTCTTCAATATAGTGCTTGGAGTTCTAGCAATAGCAATAAGACAACATAAGGGATTCAAGGGGATTCGAAGTGGAAAGGAAGAAGTTAAACTTTCGTTATTTGCAGATGATATGATAGTGTACATAAGTGACCCCCAACACTCCACCAAAGAAATTTACAGCTGATAAACACCTTTAGTAATGTGGCAGGATACAAGATCAACTCCAAAATCAGTCGCCCTCCTATACACATAGGATATGGAAGCAGAGAGGAAAATCAGATAAGCATCACCATTCACAATAGCCACAAACAGCGTAAGATATCTTGGGGTAACTCTAACCAAGGAAGTGAAAGATCTATTTGACAAGAACTTTAAGGCATTGAAGAAAGAAATTGAAGAGGATACCAGAAAATGGAAGGACCTCCCTTGCTCTTGGATTGGGAGGAACTACATAGTAAAAATGGCAATCCTACCAAAGGCAATTTATAGATTCAATGCAATTCCCATCAAGGTCCCATCAAAATTCTTCACAGATCTTGAAGGACAATAATCAATTTTATATGGAAAAACAAAAAACCCAGGATAGTATAAACAATCCTATACAATAAAGGATCTTCTGGAGGCATTACCATCCCTGACTTCAAACTCTATTACAGAGCTACAGTAATGAAAACAGTGTGGTACTGGCATAAAAACAGAGAAGTTGACCCACAGAATCGCATAGAAGACCCGAATTTTAACCCACAAACATATGATCACCTGATTTTCGATAAAGGAGCTAAAAGTATACAATGGAAGAAAGAAAGCATCTTCAACAAATGGTGCTGTCACAACTGGAGGTCAACCTATAGAAGAATGAAATAGACCCATATCTATTACCTTGTGCAAAACTCAAGTCCAAAGGGATCAAAGACCTCAATATCATTCTGAACATACTGAACCTGATAGAAGAGAAAGTGGGAAGTACCCTACAACAAATGGGCACAGGAGATCGCTTCCTATGTATAACCCCAGCAGCACAGACATTAAGGGCAACATTGAATAAATGGGACCTACTAAAGCTGAGAAGCTTCTGTAAAGCAAAGGACACTGTCACTAAGTTAAAAAGGCAACCCGCTGACTGGGAGAAGATCTTCCCCAATCCCGTAACAGACAGAGATCTGATCTCCAAAATATATAGAGAACTCAAGAAGCTAGTTTAAAATGCTGATTAATCCAATTAAAAAAAATGGGGCACTGAACTGAACAGAGAATTCTCAAAAGAAGAAGTTCAAATGGCCAAAAGACACCTAAGGTCATGCTCAACCTC
>NW_026068339.1:157544-170273 GCF_014885135.2 Alexandromys fortis
CATATAGTTATCCTCTTGGCTATGGGAAGTAGACAAAATTGCCGGGGAGAAAATTGAGATCTTGGGGGTGGGGTGGGTTGGGGATAAGGGGGGACAGGGAGGGAAAAGTGAGAAGGGGAGGATTGGGGGAACTTGGGGAAACAGGAAGATTGGGATAAAGGAAGGTTGGATAGGGGAGCAGGCAAGCACATATCTTAGTTAAGGGAGCCACCTTAGGGTTGGCAAGAGACTTGAACTTAGAGTGGCTCCCAGGAGCCTAAGGCGATGTCCCCAGTTAGTCCCTTGGGAAGCTGAGGATAGGGAACCTGAAATGACCCTATCCTATAGCAATACTGAGGAATATCTTGCATATCACCATAGAACCTTCATCTGGTGATGGATAGAGATAGAGACAGAGACCCACACTGGAGCACTGGACTGAGGTCCCAAGGTCCCAATGAGGAGTGGAAGGAGGGAGAACATGAGCAAGGATGTCAGGACCACGAGAGGTGCACCCACCCACTGTGACAGTGGGGCTGATCTATTGGGAGCTCACCAAGGCCAGCTGGACTGTGACTGAAAAAGCATGGGATAAAACCGGACTCTGTGATCATGGCAAACAATGAGGGCTGAAGAGAAGCAAAAGACAATGGCACGGGGTTTTGATCCTACTTCATGTTCTGGCTTGGTGGGAGCCTAGCCAGTTTGGATGTTCACCTTCCTAGACATGGACGGAGGGGGGAGGACCTTGGACTTTCCACAGGGCAGGGAACCCTGACTGCTCTTTGGAATGGAGAGGGAGGGGGAGAGGAGTGGGGGGAGGGGGAGTAGGGTGGGAGGAAGGGGAGGGAAATGGGAGGCTGGGAGGAGGCGGAAACTTTTTTTTTCCTTTCTCAATAAAAAAAAAGAAAAGTTTACCAAACTCCCCTCTCTCTCATATATCTATATATACATGCAGTTAGGCTTATTGTAAGATTTTTTTAATGTTAAACACAATTTCTTTGTGGTTTTTACAGATACCTTCACTGTTTTCCACATAATAGACTTTCTGCTGTATTTACTTACCATTCCCATCCCTATGTTGTTCTCATTTCCAAATTTCTCCATCAGATTTTTATATCATTTATCCAATTTGCATTTTCTCTTCTGTCACATCATAATGCATTTATATCTCTCAATCTCTCTAAGGAGCTCCCATTTCTTCATTTCCCTGATCAGATTGTATTTACCCTGCTATTTCTCTCACTATTTCTCCTCTGCTCCCTATCATGGTAATGATCCCACTTTAATTTCCAGGTTTCTATTGATAGTACAGTATATGTACTCACTTCTGAATATGTGGAGATAGGAACCTCCAATAATAGAGAACATGTGATATTTGTCTTTCTGGATCTGAGTTACCTAACTAAAAATTATCCTTGTTATTTCTATATATTTAACTCTAATGCTCATGATTTATTTATTTTTATTCTTGAACAGTATTACATAGCATATATGAATATTTTCATGATCCGTTGATTGTAGTAGGAGCAGCAGACTTCATTTCTACCACCTGGCTCTGGGCCACCTGGCTAGCTTATGCCGCAAAATAACAACACACAAATTGTATTCTTTTAAACACTACCTGGCCCACTATATCTAACCTTTTCTTGGCTAACTTTCATATCTTGATTAACCCATTTCTAATAATCTATGTAGCACCAGATTATTGTCTTACTGAAAAAGATTCAGCATGTCTGACCTGCATCCATCTTGGTCCAGAACTTCACCACCTCTGTCCTGGAGAGAAGAGGCATAGCATCTGCCTCACTTCCCTTCTTCCCAGCATTCTGTTCAGTTACTTCACCTACCTAATTTTCTGTCCTATCAAAGGGCCATGTCAGTCTCTTTATTAACCAATGAAATCAACACAAATCAGAAGACTTCCACGCCATTTCCCCTTTTCTGTTTAAACAAAAAAGAAAGTATTTCACTTTAACATAGTAAAATTATGTATAACAAAACAGTTATCAAATAAGAATTACAGTTGCAATATTTACATCTATTTTATCTTTTATCATAACAAAGGAAAACAACTATAACTATCTATCTATTCTCCATCCCCATCAAAGACTCCAGAAGCATATAATATTACCTAAGTAAATGAGGAGTAAGCAACTAACAAAACTCTAGAAATCACAGAGACATCTTGCTGCCTGGACAGTCACCCAAATTTCTTCTGTAACATTGGGAAATCTATCTTCGGCCTACAGGCCCATAGTATCCAGCAGACATTTCCATGAAGCAAGAAATTTTGAAGGCAGTTCAGTCACTATCTGCTGTGTCCTGCAGAATGTCTCACAGACTCTTTCATGAATCAGGAACCCCGAAAGATCATCTCACCTTTATGCAAGTTCAGCAATCCTCTATCTGTGTCCAGTTTATGCAACAGTCCAGGCAAGAGCATTTTCTTGCCCAAATGGCTATCAAACTCCATAAGGAGCCCCTTCAATGCCCATCCTCCTCTTGAAGTAGCTGGTGCTGCCAGGAGCAGATGTGTCTCATTGTCATGAAAAACCCTAAGTTATTAAAACATTAAATGTCATATTCTATAGTCTTTGAAAGATCTGAAAAATGCCCATTTGAAATATATCTATGCACACCTAGAAAGTCTAACATGACTAAAAACTTGACTATTATAGATGATTATCTATTAACAACCTATATACATTACATTTTTAAATGAACTACATAATCACAATACCTTAATCAATATCAGGAATACATATACATACAACAAAATTGACCTTAAGCTTGTATCCTGGAAACAACTTAGACATCCCTCAATGGAAGAATGGATAAAGAAAGTGTGCACATTAGAGTATTACTCAGCAGTATAAAACAATGACATATTGAATTTTGCGTGCAAATGGATGAGAATAGAAAACACTATCCTGAGTGAGATAACTCATACCCAAAAATATGAATACGGTATGTACTCACTCATTAGTGGATTCTAGGCATAAACAAAGGACATTGAGCCTATAGTTCGTGATCCTCGAGAAGCTAAATAATAAGGTGAATCCAAAGAAAAACATATATAGATCCTCCTGGAAATTGGAAGCAGACAAGATTGCCAGGTAAAAGGTGGGAACATGGGGGTGGGGTAGAGGGAAGGAGAGAGGAGGGAGAGAGAAGGGAGAATGGGAAGATTGGGGGGAGCTTGGGGGACTGGAATGGTGGAGATGGAGGAAGGGCAGATATGGGAGCAGGAAAGAAGATATCTTAATTAAGGGAGCCATGTTAGGGTTGGCAAAAGGCTTGGTTCTAAAAGGGTTCTCAGGTGACTATGGTGATGCTCCCAGCTAGGTCCTTGGGCAGTAGAGGACAGTGTGCCTGAACTGGACTTGTCCTGTAGTCAGACTGATGACTATCTTGAATAGCATCATTGAGTGGTATTATTAAGCTATCTGTTTCTGCTCTTTCTTATTGATTTTTTTTTAATGTGGGCACTTAGAACTACAAATTTCCCTAGTAGGAACGCTTTAGCTGTGTCCTATTGATTTGTTTTTCATTTTCATTTTTTTTCCCTCAGGTAGCTTTAGATTTTCAGTTTACCTTTTCTAAAGCATTTCCTTATTCAGTAATGATGTTTAATCTACATGAGTTTAAATATTCACTGGTTTGTTTTATGTCAAGTATTGAATGGTGGTCAGATAAGAATAGAGCACAAGGACTGTTTCAACATTTTTGAATTTGTAAAGATTGGTTGTGCAACCCAGGATGTGTTCTATTTTAGAAAAGCTTCAAGTTGATTCTTAGGCTGTTTTCTTTATAGTTTGGAGAAAATAACTTGCATGTATCTGGTAAATCCATTAGATTGTTGATATCAATTAATTTGAATGTTTCTCTTTATATTTTGTTCCAGATGGCCTATTTGCTGGGAAAAGTTGGGTACTGAAATCAGCTAATATTAATGCATTTATCTTATAGTTTGTCTTTAAATCAAATAGTAGTTTTTTTATGAAGTTGGATGAACCAGAATGTGATATGGGTGAGTCTTCTGTTTGTGTTGATTTCATTGGTTAATAAACTGACTTGGCCCATTTGATAGGCCAGCCCTTAGGTGGGTGGAGTAGACAGAACAGAATGTTGGGAAGAAGGGAAGTGAGGTCAGACGCCATGGAGCCAGACATGATGAAGCTCCAGCCCAAGATGGATGTACACTAGAATCTTCCTGGTAAGCCACCACCTCATTGTGCTACACAGATTATTAGATATAGGTTAAAGCAAGATATGAGAGTTATCCAGTAAGAGACTAGAGCTAATAGGCCAAGCAGTGTTTAAATGAATACAATTTGTGTGTTGTTATTTCGGGGCATAAGCTAGCCAGGGAACCAGGAGCCAGACGGAGGGAAGTGGCCTGCAGGTCCTTCTACAAGAACGGGTTCATGTAAGTTTAGAATACTAATGTCATCTTTGTTAATTGATCCATTGATATGAGATTCACCTCTGTATACTGTGAATATATTTTATTACCATTGGTTAACAAATAAGCTGAATTGGCCTATGGCAGGGGAGAATTTAGGTAGACAAGAAAACTAAACTGAATACAAGGAGAAAATAGGCAGACTCAAAGAGATGCATTGTAGCTACCCAAGAAGCAAGAGGTAATAAACTATGAGCCTCATGGTAAAATAAAAAAAAAAATATAGAAATGGTTTAATTTACGATGTAAGACCTAGCTAGAAATATGCCTGAGACTTTGACCAAATAGTGTTGTAATTAATAAGTTTCTCTGTGATTATTTGGGTCTGGGTTGCTGGGAAATCAAAATATACTGTTGTTTACAACAACTTGATTAGAATAAAGTGTTACTCCTTTTTATTTTTTTTTTATTCATGGTCCCCTATAAAGGTATCTCTTTCATTATCTTCCCCATCCATCCCATTTCTACCCAGTCCTATCCCTCATGCTCTCATAATTTCACCCACCTTGCTTCCACTACCAGTTTACCCAGGACATTTCTTCTATTTCCTCTTTCCAAGAAGATCCATGCATCTCTATTTGGGCCCTATTTGTTACCTAGCTTTTCTGGATCTGGGAATTGTAGCCTGGTTATCCTTTTCTTTACACCTAATATCTACTATTTTAGTACATAGCATTTTTGTCTTTCTGGGTCTGAATTCTCTCACTCAGGATGATATTTTTCTAGTTTTATCCACTTAGCTGCATATTTCATGATGACATTGGTTTTTACTGCTGTGTAATACTCCATTGTATAAATACACCACATTTAAAAAAATGTTCTTATTGATTTTTGGTGGTATTGTTTGTGTTTTTAGTGTTAATTTTTCAACAATTATGGCTTCATATTTGATTCTAGTCTTTATGCTATGCTCATTAACTTTTAAACACAGAAAATAATACTTCCTGTATTTGCTCTAGTTTTGGTGTGCTGGATATTAATATTTATATGCTGTGTATGTTGTGGAAATCTTTCTCCTTCAATTAAGCATATAGTTTTGCTGCGTATGTAAATTTACGTTAGCTATCATAGACTTTTAGTACTGCACTAGAAACTCAGACTTCCCGAAAGGAGATCAATAGAAGTCTGAGTTCCAAGTGCAGTAGTGGATATGACCCAGAAGCAGGCAACTAATCTCTTTGATTCTTGTGGTTCAGTAAATAGCTTACGAAAGTTGTCTTTCCCCATATAAACTATGAGAGAAAAGAAATATAGCTACACACGTTCACCATTAGCAGTCAGAGGAGAACTGTTAAACTTTTTGCTGACTTTGAATTAGGCAAACATAGAATTTGTGACTTTGACAAAGAAAATAATCTCAGGTTTAGCCTGTATGAAACATAGTTGAAGATTTATTGGACAATATTCAATAAAAACATTAAACACAAAGTTAAAGGGAAAAAAGCACTCATTGAAAGCAATATAGATATATCTAGGAGAATGGGATGGCTTCCTCAACAAAGAGTCACATAAAAAAGACATATGTAGTAGTTGGTATAAGTTTCTACATAGGAGTTATAATAAAGTAATTAATATTAGCTATCTATTCCATTTTGATGACTTTCAATTGCATTTCAGAGTTACTAAGAAATATTGCTTTTCTTGTTTCCTTTTTTCCTTTCTATTTTCATAAATGAGATTATAGCGTGGTTCTGGAGGTACTGTGGATTGGATTATAATATGGTAATATAAAAGCAGGAAAAATTCCTAGAAAACTATAGGTTTCATTATGGAAGGAAGAAGGCATTAAGCAATAGATAATTGAGTTAGAATTCTTGCTTTTCACCTGGATAGCCACTTCAACCAGATTTTGAAATTAGACCTTCCTTTCCTTCTCATATTCTATTATTTCTTTGTCTCCTTTACCCATAATTTGTAGAAAGTAATTGATTTTTACTCTTTCTCAACATTCTATATCAACTGGTGTGTAACATGAGGGTCTGCTTGTGGAGGTTTTTGTCCTGCCCAGTTCCCACAGCCAGTAAGCCCCAAAGAAAATCACACAGAGAGTCTATATTAATAATAAATTGATTGGCCCATTAGCTCAGGCTTCATATTATCTCTTATAATGTGTATTAACCCATTATTCTTACCTATGTTAGCCACATGGCTCAGTACCTTTTTCAGCCAGGTAGGTCACATCCCAGAATATTCCTGTTCTCAACGCCCCACCTCTACTTCCTGTCTGGATACCAGACAATGTGCATTTATTTAAAATATAATTGACAGAGTATAGAACTGTCCCGCACCACTGGTGAACCTTTATTTATGTGGAACAAGAAAAGCATACACTTCTTTGTTCTTATCTTAATCGACTAATAAGGCCAAATACAGACCCTTCAGCTGTCCATTTTTGTATTATGTACTATTGAGGTTTGAGGTAGCTTTTAAAACTAGATAGACAAACATTCTCTCTTTTTCTGAGTGACTGTAACTTTTGGCAATGACAAACATTGCCAAATACACTTGTTCCCAGCTGCAAGTTGTCAGCTCATCCCAACAAATGTGTTATAGAGAAACATCACCCTACTGAAATACCTAAACCTTCATATCTGTAGTTCTCTCCCTACTGAAAGAGCTTTAATAAAAGTAATTTTCTCATTTGTTTAATGTTTGTCTTTGACAATATAGTAGGATAGAGAAGTAAATTAGGTTAGGATTTTTTGGTCAGGATTCTTTTATTAGAGAGGGAGAGGTAGGTTATATTAGGATAAAGGTAAATCCTCAGGTCTTTTATTTTGATTAAACTACAGTTCCACATATTTTGAGGTTTGGCACTCAGAATTATTTTATCTGGGAAAAGGGGGGGGGGCTTATAGAAGCAATTTAACCACCACAATCCTCTAAAACAAACTGTTAACATTTGAGAGCTATTCTTTAAATAAAAGTTGCAGATAGAGTGCCTTGAGATATGATCTAATCTCTTTTTCTTGATTTTGAAAGTTTCAATTTTTTCACCTTATTTGCCCAGCTGATTATATTAGGAGATTTAAAATATCAGCCCTTTAGCATTCTTTGTTAGGGATTTCTTGTTTCTTCCCTTTATGTTTTACTAGATATTTCTTTAGAAAATGTGGAATAACTCTCATTAAATTTATTTCAAAATTTATGTATGTCAGAATCCTGTATTTATTAGTTATGTACAGTGAAACTTATATATAAAAATGGAATGTCAATGAGCAGACAACAACCTGAACACAATGGAGAAAAACAATATGAGAAGTTATGACTTCAGATTTACTTAGATTCCTATGGAGAAGCAATTGAAGCATCAGGATGCATTTTAAATGGCTTATATAATATTTATGTGGGAAGAAAATCCCAGAATCCTGTAACACAATTTACAGTACTGTGGGAATAAGTATAGTTTACAGATTTTCTAATGCAGACATACTTGGCATCATCTATAGCTGGTTCTGTAGAATGCCAGTTTTATTAAATACATGTTTAAAAGAATTCAATGACTTTCAGGGTATCATTAATGAGATTCTTGAACCAAATCTCTGTATATACTTTTTCATTGAATTTTTTCTTTCTTTCTTCTGGAGCTGAGAAATTTCACTTTGTAAGCACACTGCTAATGGCCAGCACAGGAAAAATGACTGCTCTTGATGTGTAGGGAGTCACAGAAAGGTGTCTACTCCATATTGACTAAAGGCCAAAGAGTTTAAGCCTACTTTTGATCTTTCAAGGTTATTGACAGAGATCTGACTTAAGGTGTAGCTACAAACAAAATATCCTGACGTAAGCTGTGGTTACTTTGTGTTTTGGTATTGAGATGGGCCAGAGGTGTATCTGTTTCAACTTGACCAAAGGTCAGAGAATTAAAGCCTATATCTGATCCTTCAAAGATATGTCAGGAGGTTTAACCCAGGGTATAGCTGCCTACTAGATGCTTACTTGGTCTAAGGTATGGTCATAGTATGATCTTTCTAAACAACAAAATGCTTAACTCAGGATATAGTTGGTTGATGTTTCAGGTACTGAAGCAGGGAAATGCTCTGTTTGTTCTTTGTATCATGTTAAGTCAGTCTATTACCTTTTTCCCCCTTTTGGATTGGGATATATAAGCATATGAAAAATAAAAGCAGGTGAATTCAGTATTCAAGAGATTTCCCTCTTGGTTCTATTCTGTATCCCTGTTCTTTTTCTTTTTCTTTTCTCTGTTCCTTCCATCCAGTATTTCTAACCCACATGCTTCTACCCTGGAATGTGAAAACCTTGTCAAGGCTGGACCCCGACAGATGTCCCTTAAATGTGAGGCTCACAACATGGATATTTGCTTGCTTTCATGTAGTGATTAAAATTGCATAGTAAAGGGAAAACAGAAACTGAATTAACTATCATTTGTTAGCAGACTAATACAGGTAACTTGAAGCTTCTCACTTTTTCAGTTTGTTTTGTGTCTATTTGCATATTTGTATAGCATATTCCTGTATTATATAGATGGGCTTGTGTCCAAGAGAATCAGAGTACATCAGTTTGAATAGTAAACACACCAATTATTATGGGGCATGTTGTTCACTTTTTATGCAAAATATGTTTATCTTTCTCTCCTTATTACAGGACTACAGTTTTGTTGTTATTGTTGTTTTTCATTTGAAGGTAGAGATTAATGATTTCAAGCAAGTTGGACTGAGCTTCTACCCTAGAGATGAAAATGGCCTAGTTACTGCTAAAATATGGAAGATAAAATTACTTCCTCTTATCTAGAATGTTTTAGTGATTAGTTTAAATCACAAAATATTAATAATATATGAGAATATCACCTCTACCTGTTTTTCAACTTTGAAGTCTGAAAACTGAGTAACACTCAGTTCTTGTGATTATCTTGCAACTTTGAGGGGTCAAGAAAATCTCTAATATGCTGATTTGGAGTTCTGATACTGCTAAAAACAGAATCCTCAATAAAGAGCAAATAAATGTGAAGATGAAAGATAGTACATATAAATGTGGTAATAGTCAATACTAGATAATATTATTTTTTCCTTAAATGATTAGAACTGTCCATTGAAAACACATTATGATGCAAACATTATTGTGTATGACCATCATTTGACCTTTAAGCCTGATACCCTGAACTCTGTTAGGCCAAAGATCAACCCAGACAAGTTGACAGAAACAAATTTCTATTTTATAGATAGTAACAGTAGTAAATAAACATATTCCATTCTAATCTGTGCTGAGAAACATAGACTTATAGGAGGTTCCAATAAATAGAGAGCTATATGGAACAGAGGCTAAAAACTGAGAAAGTGAAGCATTATAAAGGATAAGGTCTGTATAAATATGCTTGGGTTCTTTGAGAATGCTTGCTGGCAATAAAGTTAAGATTTTCCCATCATACAAACAGAGGTAGATGTAAGTTTTGGCCTACCTGGTGGTTATATTTTGGTTCAACTCAATTAGAATTTACTTTTGAATTTTAAGAGATAAGTATATATTTCAATGTGAGAGGGAATGGATTAATAATGATAGGCTTATTTAGGGGACTAATCTAATAAGACTTTTAATTAAACTTCAAAGGGACTGGAAAGTATCAGCAGCTTTGCATCAGTTCTTTACTGAATACATTCTTTATACAGCTTTGGGCTTTTTTCCAGAAAGGAACTTGGAAGAGATGTATCATCACAAGGAGTAAGGAAAAGGCTGTTATAAACCCTGTCAATTTTGGTCACATAGGCTAGTTCAGGGATTGGAAACATTCCATACATTGAATATTCTCACTTAATTTTATAAGCTTAGTAATAAAATAGATAAGCAAATATATTTGCAAACATATAAACAATGTGGTAGTATCTAAATTAACTTGAATTCCAGTCAGTAATAAATATAAACAAAAATCCAAGGCATAAATCGAACAAGTGTTAGTATACCTGATACCTAATGACTGACCAGTGTTCCAAAGCATTGTCAAAAGACCTGGAAAAGTTGAAACAAACAGATAAAAACTGCTATTTAAATTACATGCATTTTGAGATTAAAATTTTGGTGAATCTCTGTAATCTCTGGAGCAGAGGCAGAAGAATCAGGAGATTTAAGTCCAGCCTCAGCTATACCCTAAATTTGAGGCCAAATTTTGCTACATGATGCAATCTAAAATAATATCAACCTAGTAAATATGCTATGATACTAATAATTTGACTGTGGGAATTTTGCTTAGCTAAGTGTTTGGGTTTTGTATTATCTGGTTTGGAAGATAATCAAAGTTACATTATCTATATTTTGCTTTTTCATAAGCACTCCCAAACTTCAGCTGCTTAAGAATCAAATGTTTATTATGTCACACATATGCCAATATGTCTCAGGAGTCCAAGAGCAATTAAATAAATGGAGTAGTTTCAGATGAGTATTTTTACAGAATATTCTTTACTTTTTCCTTTTAATTTTATTTTACATGTTTCTATATGATTTTGAATACAGTATCCATTGTTCTTCTGGGATTTAACATTTCTGCTGAGATATCTGATATCACGTATTCATTTAAATTTTATTAAATGTGATGATCCGCATGTCTTTCACTACTTTCCACTCCTCTTTTTATAAGTTTTAATAAACATTTATTTATCATTAATTTTATTTCAGCTCTACATTTTTCTCTGCTCCCCTCCCTGCCTCTCCCCTCCCCCCTTCAACCCTCTCCCAAGCTCCCCATGCTCCAAATTTACTCAGGAGATATTGTCTATTTCTACTACCTATGTGGGTTAGATTTATGTAAGTCTCTATTCGTGACCTCATTGTTGTCTAAGTTCTCTGGGATTGTGGTTTGTAGGATGGTTTTCTTTGCTTTATGTTTAAAATCCACCTATGAATGAGTACATATGATAATTGTCTTTCTGTGTCTGGGTTACCTCACTCAAAATAATGTTTTCTAGCTCCACCCATTTTCCTGCAAAATCCAAGATATCACTACTTTTTCTGTTGTGTAATACTCCATTGTGTAAGTGTACCACATTTTTCTTATCCATTCTTCCATAAAAGTTATATTTTGTTTATTTTTTGCCTACCCATGTCTGATATGTGTGTGGATACACATGTGACAAGGCAATGTGTACAGGTTAAAGGACAACCTGAATGACCTGGTTCACTCTTTACATCATGTGAGTTACAAGGACTGTACTCAGTTTCCTGCTCTGTGACAAGTATTCTAAACCATGAAGACAACTTACTGCCTATTTTATGTTTATTTTTGACAATTTATTGGGTTTCCTGAAACTCAGTTTGCATTTATCTTATCGGGTATCATATGGGCCTTTTAATGTGACTTTCTATTTCTTTGTTTAGACTTTGAAAAAAATTTCAGTGTTATTTTTAATTATTTTCCAATACTTTCTCTCTTTTCACTTCTCTTATCACATTTACCTTATTTTCTTCATTTTATAGTGTTTTTTTTTTTTTAAGATTTTCAGGTTGAATATTTTCTCTCTTCAGATTCACTGATCTTTTCAACTAGGTGAGTTAGTATACTAGTGGAACAGGCTATTGCTAACTTTTACTTAATTTAAAGTTGTCTTATTTATATTTGACTCTTTTAAAGTATTTTTATCTCCTACTGAAGCTACTAGTTTGTCAAAGAATTGTTATGTTAACATGAATGTGCGTCATTATTGCCATTGCTTCATGATTGCTTGTAAAGTTAATCATTTACTTACATTTCATCTGTGTTTGTTCCTCGATGATTTTCTTGTTCTTATATATGCAGTATAACAATGTCAGATAAGACAAATACTTCTCAATCCTGGTATTGTAGCCTATGCAAAGTAAATATTCTACCAGTCTGTGTTAAATGAGATTTTATGTTACATACCAAAATTTTCTTCATATTATAGTCTCTGTTTTTGGTTTGTCCTACAGTCAAAGATAAGGCAGGTCTATTAGACCCAAAAGACTAATTGGATAGGAACAACAAAGTTTAGAGTGTTGTGTGTATAGTCTGGTTTGTTTGTTATTATGAAAAGTAGTGTTTCACATACAATATATTACAATCATGCTTTGTCTTTCCATATCTACTCCCAGATCCACTCTACCACCCTTCCCATCCAACTCTGGGTTCTCTCTCTCTCTCTCTCTCTCTCTCTCAAAACAAGCCAAAATAAAATAAAGAACAAACAAACAAAATAATAAAGTGTGAGAAAGACATATACACAGAGACATAAACACAGAAAAAGCCCATAAAAAACCCTAAATTTGAAACCATAATGTGAAAACAAAAAACACTAGGGAAAAAAAAAAAAAAAAAAAAA
>NW_026068339.1:170398-173111 GCF_014885135.2 Alexandromys fortis
AAAAAAAAAAAAAAAAAAAAAAAAAAAAAAAAAAAAAAAAAAAACCACTGAGTTAATTTTTTGTTGGCTATCTACTCTTGGGCATGTCCCTGAAGTATGGCTTATATATGCAGTGATTATTTATTGGCAAACAACAACAACAAAAATAAAACCACTATTTTTTTTTCTTTGTGGGCAGTTGTTAATTTGAGTTAGTTTCTTGTTTAGGGATAATGATAATTTCTACTTCCTTCTCTCAGTTTTGAGACTTCATTTGGCTTGGAACTGTGTAGGTCTTGTGAATGTTGATACTGTCTCTGTGAGCGCATATGTGCATAAGCCTTGTGTTTGGAAGGAACATTTTCCTTGGTGTCTTCCATACACACAGGTTCTTACAATCTTTCCATTTCCACTTCTACAAACTTCTCTAAGTCCTGAGGAGACAGGTTTCATAGAAATATCCTACTTAGGACCGGATAGTCCAAGGTCTCTCGTGTTCTTCACATGTTTTGGGTCTCTATATTTGTTTACATCTACTATAAGATGTAGTTTCTCTGATGGTGACTGAACTATGACCATAGCTGAATGTAATTAAGAGTCATTATATTGCATTTTATCTTTAGCAAATCAATATATTTGGCTTTGCCCTAGGTCCGTGGTCTATCTGGGACTTGGTTACTGGGCACCCAAATAGTTTCAGCATGACTTTTTTATCATGAAGTGGGCCTTAAACCCAATCAGTTAATGTTTGGTTGCTCCCAGAACTTTTGTGACATTATTACACCAGTTTATCATGTAGGCAGGTTTCCATTAGACAGTTATACCTCGTTTGGTATTTTTCTTTCTCCTCTAGTGGCATGCAATGTATTTACTAGTAACATGAATACTTATCAGTAGAAAGGAAGTCTTTAGTTAGGCACCAGTTTGTCTTAATCTTGCTCACTAAGGAACATAAGGGTTGCCTTCAGCAATCAGACCTTGCATTCAGTTTGTGGAAAGCAACTAAAATCCTTTTGTTTGGATAGTTCCAAAACACTCCTTTAGCCACCAATTTAATTAGATTTAAATCATTTCTTGCACTAGAGGTTTCATTTGGTGGAGAGAGAAATTTAGTTGTAGTTATGTCTCTCCTGTTATCTGGTGATTCCATCTAGATATTTTTTCATATATGTATCTATTTTAAAAAGCTTCTATTGTAGTAGTTTTCCATATGTCAACTCAGATGGTCCTTAACTTTAGTTGTCCCTCTTTATATTTCCTCCTTTATCACCTACCTCCAACCCCATTTAATTCTCCCATGCCAGTCTCTCAAGTCTTTCCACAACTATTTCCTTTACTTCAGTAAACAATCTCTCCTCTTATCCAGTCCTGTTCTCTATTCTTAAGCTTTGTGGTAATACAGATGGTGGCATGTTCTCTAAGGTTTAACATCTAATATTCACATAAAAATGAATACGTAACTAAGTTTCTCTTTGACGATTTGGGATAACATGGAGTGATTCTTTTTCTAGCTACCTGTATTTACCTATAAATCTTATGATTTCATTTTTAAGAGCTAAATAGTGTTCCATTATACACCACATATTCTTTATCCATTCATCTGTTCATGGAAATCTAGACTGCTCCCAGTTTCTGGATATTATAAATAGAGCACTATGTGAATGTTTGTTCAAGTGTCTCTGTAGTAGCAAGTAGAAATCTTTGCATATATGTCAAAGACTGGTTTAGTTGAACCTTGAAGTAGGTCTATTCCTAGCTTGCTGAAGGACCACCACCTTGATTTCCATTGTGGCTCTACAATTTTTCACTCCTTCTAGCTGTGGATGAATGTTTCCCTTATAGACTGTTCTTCCCAGCATGAAGTATAATTTGTTTTATTGAGTTTTTTCATTCAGGCTGGTATAAAATATTAAAGTAGTTTTTATGTGAATGTCCCTTTGAGTAAAACTCTTGAACATTTTATCATTTATTAGCCATTTGTGATTCTTTTGTGGAATCTCTGTTTAGATCTGTACCTAATTTTTAATTGGGTTGTGTGTTTTCTTGATGCTTTTGAGTTCTTTATACATTTTAGATGTTAGTCCTCTATGCAATATATACTTGCTAATAATCATTTCCTACTCTGTTGCCTGCCACTTTGTCCAAATGATGGTTTTCTTTTCTACTCAGAAGCTTTTCAGGCTGATAAAGTCCCATTTCTTACTTTTTCATGATTCCTGTAATATCCACATCCTTTTCAGAAAAAAAAAAAACTAATGTGTTAATGTGCTTGAGACTATTACCCTTTTTTTTTTAAATCAGATTCAGGGTATCTGGCATTTTGTTGAGGTCTTTGATCATTTGAATTTTGTACAAGGTGGCAAGTTTGAATCTATTTTCATTATTCTAAATGCAGCCATCAGGTTGACCAGAATCTTTTGTTGAAAATTCTTTATTTTATCTAGTGTGTGTTTGTGTCTTCATTATCAATATCAGATATCCATGGAAGTATGAACTTTTATTGATTCCATTGATCAAGATAATCAAGATGTTTCTTTTGTATGCTAATACAATGCTGATAATTTTTGCTTTATTTCTTATTTGAAATCAGGAATAGTGAACCCCCAGCAGTTCTTTTATTATTTGGGATTGTTTTAGCTATGTTGAGTTTCTCTCCCCCCTCCTTCTCTCTCTCACTTGCTTTCTCTCTCTCTCTCTCTCTCTCTCTCTCTCTCTCTCTCTCTCTCTCTCTCTC
>NW_026068339.1:181901-182906 GCF_014885135.2 Alexandromys fortis
TTTGCCCTGCCGATTCGGATTCGGGCTCGGCTGGGAGATGTTATGTGGTCAAAGAGGGAAGGGGGTCAGACGGAGGGGGCGGAGAGGGTTGTGGATGCAAGCTGGGTGGGATAGGAAGAGAGTATACATGATTTCTTTATCAGCTTATTTGTCATTTGTATATAATAAGCTTACTGAATTTTGTGCACTTAATTTGCATCCTGCTACATTGTTGAAAGGGCTCTTCAGGTACAAAAATTTTTGGGGGAAGATCTTGCAGACATTTATATGTGCAATCACATCACATGCAAATATAGATATTTTAACTATTCTTCCTTCCTATTTTATCTCCATGATCTTCAGTTGTCTATTGTTTTAGCTAAATCTTCAAGTACGATAGTGAATGGAGTGCATTGGCATCCTTGTCCTATTTTTGCCTTTAGTAGAAATGCATTGGGTTTGTCTCCATTTAGATTGATACTGGCTGTAGGCTTGTGATAAATCACATTTAATAAAGTTGAAGTATGTCTTCTGTATACTCATTCTCTCCTGGACTTTTATCCTGAAGAGGTGTTAGATTTTGTTAAATGCCTTTTCTGAATCACATAAAATGAGCACATGACTTCTGTTTTTATTGTTTTTATGTGGCAGATTACATTTATTGAGTTACATAGGTCAAATCCTCCCTGAACACTAGAGTGAAGCCTACTTATTCATGGTAAGTGATCTTGTTCAAAAATTCTTGGATTTGATTTCCAAGTATTTTGCTGAATATGTTGCATCCGTGTTCATTAATTGTGCTGTAATTTTCTCCTTGTGTTGGGTATTTGTATGGTTTATGTATCAGGGTAATTGTGACTTCTTAAAAAGAATTGGGCAATGTTCCTTCTGTTTCTGTTTCAGAGCATATGTTTGTGACTGTTAGAATCACTTTTTTTGTAAGTCTGAAATAATTCTTCACTGCATCCATCCAACCCAGAGTGATATTTTTTTCTTCTTTTTCTTTTTCTTTTTTTTTTTTTTTTT
>NW_026068339.1:188650-189905 GCF_014885135.2 Alexandromys fortis
TTTTTTTTTTTTTTTTGCTGAAACTTTAATTACTACTTCTACTTCACTAGGTACTATAGATCTCTTTAAATTGCTTGTTCATTCTTCCTTTGACTTTGACAAATATTTCAAGATATTTATCGATTTCTTTTGTATTTTCTAATCTAGTGGAATACAGGTTTTTAAAGTATGTCCTTATGATTCTCTGGATTTCTTTACTGTCTCATGTTATGTCCCTCTTTTCATCACTAATTTTGCTAATTTAGATCATCACTGTTTTTAATTAATTATTTTACTAAAAGAATATCAATCTTACTAATTTTTTCTCAAAAAACAAACTAGTTACATTGTTTTATATTTTCTTTATTTGTTTTGATTTTATTGACTTTGGCACTGAGTTTTATTTTTTTTTACTTATTTATTTATTAAAAATTTTCACCTCCTCCCATCCTCCCATATTTGTCCCCCTCCCCTCCTCCTGCTCCACCTTGCTCTCCAATCCTAAGAAAAGTCAGAGTGCCCTGCCTTGTGGGAAGTACAAGCCGCCTCCCCCTCTCTGTCCAGGTCTAGGAAGGTGTGCATCCAAACAGACTAGGCTCCGAAAAAGCCAGTAGATACAGGAGAATCAAAACCCAGTGTCATTATCATTGACTTCTCAGTCTGCCCTCATTGTGGTATGTGAGTCTGGACTCACATTCAGAGAGTCCAGTTTGATCACATGCTCCATCAGTCCCAGTCCAGCTGGTCTTGGTAAGCTCCCATTAGTTCAGTCCCACCGTCTCAGTGGGTGGACACATCCCCTGCAGTCCTAACTTCCTTGCTAACGTTCTCCATCCTTCTGCTCTTCATCTGGGCCTTGGAAGCTCAGTCCAGTGCTCCAATGTGGGTCTCTGTCTATATCTCCACCCATCACCAGATGAAGGTTCTATGGTGATATGAAAGATATTCATTAGTGTGTCTATGGGAGAAGGCCAGTTCAAGCACCCTCTCCTCTGCTGCCCATGGACCTAGCTGGGGAAATCCCCTTGGACACCTGGGAACCCCTCTAGAGCCATGTCAGGAGCCATTCCCCCCCTATCATTACAGGAACCATCACCCTGGGGAGTCTGCAGGGAACCTCACACCCATAATTATGTTCTATTGACAGAATCTGCTTCTCACCCAATTAACTGTTAATCTATTAGCAGAATACACCTCACATTCCAGCTACCCAGGGAACCAGGTGTGGCAACTCGTGACTTCCTGGCCCTATCTGTCTGTCTGAATGTAACCTAGC
>NW_026068339.1:190804-192281 GCF_014885135.2 Alexandromys fortis
TTTTTTTTTTTTTTTTTTTTGGCATGGTGATAGATATGGATCTATTTTCATTCTTCTACAGGTTGGCATCCAGTTATGCCAGCACAATTTGTTAAAGAGGCTTCCTTTCTTCCATTGTATAATTTTAGCTCCTTTGTCAAAAATCAGGTGGTCATAGGTTTGTGGGTTAATATCTGCGTCTTCAATTTGATTCCATTGTTCAACATCTCTGTTTTTATGTCAATACCAGGCTGTTTTCATTACTGTAGCTCTGCAATAGAGTTTGAAGGCAGGGATGATAATGCTTACATTACCATTATTGTATAAAATTGTTTTGTCTATCTTGGGTTTTTTGTTTTTTCGTATAAAGTTGATTATTGTTCTCTCAAGGTCTGGGGAGAATTTTGTTGGGATTTTGATGGGGATTGCATTGAATCTATAGATTGTTTTGGTTGAATTGCCATTTTTACTATGTTGATCCTCCCAATCAAAGAGCATGGGAGATCCTTTCATTTTCTGGTATCCTCTTCAATTTCTTTCTTCAAAGACTTAATGTTATTGTGAAATAGATCTTTCACTTCCTTGGTTAGAGTTACCCCAAGATACATTATGCTATTTGTGGCTATCGTGAAAGGTGATGCTTCTTTGATTTCCCTCTCTGCTTCTTTGTGTATAGGAGGGCAACTGATTTTTTGGAATTGATATTGTGTCCTTCCACATTACTAAAAGTGTTTATCAGCTGTAGGAGTTCTTTGGTAGTGTTTTTGGGGTCACTTATGTACACTATCATATCATCTGCAAATAATGAAAGTTTGACTTCTTTCTTTCTAATTTGAATCCCCTTGATCTCCTTATGTTGCTATTGTTAGATCTTCAAACACTATATTGAAGAGGTATGGAGAGAGTAGACAGCTTTGCCTTGTTCCTGATTATAGTGGGATAGCTTTAAGTTTCTCTCCATTTAATTTGATGTTAGCTGTTGGCTTGCTGTATATAGCTTTTATTATATTTAGGTATGAACCTTGTATCCTTAATCTCTCCAAGACCTTTATTATAAAGGAGTGTTGAATTTTGTCAAATGCTTTTACAGCATTTAATGAAATGATTTTATGGTTTGTTTTTTTTCTTTTTTTAGTTTATTTATATGATTGATTACATTGATAGATTTTTGTATATTGAATCAGCCTTACATCTCTGGGAGAAAGCCTACTTGATCATAATGTATAATTTTTTGGATGTGTTCTTATATTTGATTTGCCAATATTTTATTGAGAATTTTTGTGTCAATGTTCATGAGTGAGATTAGTCTGTAATTCTCTTTCTTGGTTGAGTCTTTGTGTGGTTTTGGTATCAGGGTAACTGTAGCTTCATAAAAGGAGTTTAGCAATGAATCTTCTGTTTCTACTTTGTGAAATACATTAAGGAGTATAGGAATTAGCTCTTCTTAGAAGTTCTCGTAGAATTTGGCATTGAAACCATCTGGTCATGGGCTTTTTTT
>NW_026068339.1:199145-235459 GCF_014885135.2 Alexandromys fortis
TTTTTTTTTTTTTTTTTTTTTTTTTTTTTTTTTTTGATAGGGAGGTTTTTGATGACAGCTTCTAATTCCTCATCAAAACCTGTATGTTTTGTGTTTTGATTATTATATGGCAAGGGATTTTTTTTTTTGATACAGTCTATTTGGTGTTCTGTATGCTTCTTGTACCTTCATAGGAATATCCTTCTTGAGGTTGGAAATTTTTCTTTAATTTTGTTGAATATATTTTCTGGGCCTTTGAGCTGTAATTCTTCTCCTTCTACCCTTATTATTCTTAGGTTTGGTCTTTTCATGGTGTCCCAGATTTCCTGGATGTTTTGTTGTCGGAGACGATGTGGGTTCAACACAGATTCCCTAACTGGACTGGAATGGAGCCGCAAGGAATAATCAGACACTACTTACACGGTCATCTTTCACAGGCAAGCTCTCTCCAAAAAGCTCTCCCATTTATTCTCTAAACAGCTTATATATTATCACATCGATAGAGCAGGAACACATTAGGCAGTCTAGGCAACAAGGTGCCTGGGCTCAGGTCATGTCTGCATCTAGCAGTCAGGTAGGCCATGGATTAGCATCTCTATAAGACATCCTCCAAATTACAAAGGGAGGAAGCACCAAACTTCTTAACTCTTACATCATCAGCTTCTACCAACATCTCTTCTCAGGTAATCTACATTTATAACAAAAGAAACTAAGAGCAGTACATCCTGGCTATTGTTAGGCAGAGACAGCTTGACTGAAAAGTTACATGATCAGCTCAGAACATGTAATAGTCTCTCGTGCCATACAGGGGAGGGGGAGGGAAATGGAAGGCAGCAGTGGGGAAGAGACAGAAATCTTTAATAAATAAATAAATTTCAAAAAAAAAAAATACGGGCCTACATTTTGTGTTAAGAATTTCTTGGATTTGTTATTTTCTTTAATCAATGAGTTTATTTCCTCTATAGTATCTTCGGTGTTTGAGATTCTTTCTTCTATCTCTTGTATTCTGTTGGTAGTACTTGTCTCTGTAGTTCCTGTGCGTTTACCCAGATTTTTCCATATCCAGCCTTCCCTTGTTTTGTGTTTTCTCCATTACCACCATTTCATTTTTCAAGTCTTGAACTGTTTCCATTACCTGCTCAATTGCTTTATCATGGTTTTCTTAGGTATCTTTGAGAGATTTATTCATTTATTCTACCTTTTTGTTTGTCTTCTCCATTTCTTTATAGCAGTTTTTTGTTTACATCCTGTTTATGGTCCTCTATTATTTTCATAAAGTTATGTTTCAAGTAGATTTCTTCTACTTCTTCTGGAATAGGGTGTTCAAGTCTTCTTGTTGTGTGATTCCTGGAATCTGTTGTTGTTATATTGACTTTTTAATTTTTTTTTTTATTGAGAAAAGGAAAAAAAAGTTTCCACCTCCTCCCAGCCTCCCATTTCCCTCCCCCCTCCCACCCTTCTCCCCCTTCCCCCAAATCCTCTCCCCCTCCCTCTCCAGTCCAAAGAGCAGTAAGGATTCCCTGCCCTGTGGAAAGTCAAAGGTCCTCCCCGCTCTGTCCATGCCTAGGAAGGTGAACATCCAAACTGGCTAGGCTCCCACAAAGCCAGAACATGAAGTAGGATCAAAACCCCGTGCCATTGTCTTTGGCTTCTCATTAGCCCTCATTGTTCGCCATGTTCAGAGAGTCCGGTTTTATCCCATGCTTTTTCAGTCACAGTCCAGCTGGCCTTGGTGAGCTCCCACTAGATCAGCCCCACTGTCTCAGTGGATGGGTGTACCCCTCTTGGTCCTAACTTCCTTGCTCATGTTCTCCCTCCTTCTGCTCTTCATTGGGACCTTTGGGAGCTCAGTCTGATGCTCCAGTGTGGGTCTCTGTCTCTATCTCCATCCATCGCCAGATGAAGGTTCTATGGTGATATGCAAGATATTCATCAGTATTGCTATAGGATAGGGTCATTTCAGATTTCCTGTCCACAGCTGTCCAAGGGACTAACTGGGGACATCGCCTTGGGCTCCTGGGAGCCACTCTATGTTCAAGTCTCTTGCCAACCCTAAGGTGGCTCCCTTAACTAAGAATTGTGCTTCCTTGCTCCCCTATCCAACCTTCCTTCACCACCCCCGCAACAGACAAAGGTCAGATCTCCAAAATATATAGAGAACTCAAGAAACTAGACTTTAAAATGCTAATTAACCCAATTAAAAAATGGGGCACTGAACTGAACAGAGAATTCTCAAAAGAAGAAGTTCAAATGGCCAAAAGACACCTAAGGTCATGCTCAACCTCATTAGCGATCAGGGAAATGCAATTAAAAACAACTTTGAGATAACATCTTACACCTGTCAGAATGGCTAAAATCAAAAACACCAATGATAGCCTTTGCTGGAGAGGCTGTGGAGGAAGGGGTACCCTCATCCATTGCTGGTGGGAATGCAATCTTGTGCAACCACTTTGGAAATCAGTGTTTTGGTTTCTCAGGAAAGTCGGGATCAACCTACCCCTGGACCCAGCAATACCACTCTTGGGAATATACCCAAGAAATGCCCTATCATATGACAAAAGCATTTGTTCAACTATGTTCATAGCAGCATTATTTGTAATAGCCAGAACCTGGAAACAATCTAGATGTCCTTCAATGGAAGAATAGATGATGAAACTGGAATATATACACATTAGAGTACTACTCTGCCATAAAAAAAAAAAAAACAATGACAAAAACTAAACAGAAAAATCAAATAACAATGAATCAAACAATTATTTATGGAACATTCTACCCAATCACAAAAATAAGTTGTTTCCATCATCTCATGAAATAATTTCTGAAATTCACAACATACATGGACACAAAGTCATAGCAGATACAACAAAAGTGAAAGAACATCTTGTGTCCTATCTGAGCCATGGAGAGTAAACCTGGGTAACAAAAACAACAGAAACAACAACAAGCTGGCAAAGTTATGGAAACTAAACAATTCATTATTGAATGAAAAATGAATCAAAAAAGAAACTAAGCGAGAAATTACAATTTTTAGGGTTAAATGAAATGAAAGTGCAACTTACTCAAACTCATGGAATTGTCACACGTTAGTAACTTAATGGCATACCAGAAAGCACTAGAACAAAGAGAACAAAATTATGCCCAAAAGAAGTAGATGGAAAAAATGATAAAACTCGGGGCTGAAACCAATAAAAGATAAAGAAACGAGAAAATTGCAAAGATTAAATGGGACAAATGATTCGTTCTTTGAGATAAAATTGGCAAACTCTTTTATTTTAGTTTATTATTTTTCAAAAGAAAACAACTATCTTTCTCCATTTTACATATCAATCCTAGTTCTACCTCCCTCCCCTACTCTCATTCCCTCCACGTACCTACCCCATTCCACCTCCATCCACTCCTCAGAGATGGTAAGGCACATTGCTTTGTGGAAGGTCCAAAGCCCCCTCTCCTCCCAATATCTAGACTGAGTAAGATATACATCCAAAGAGAATAGGTTCCCAAAAATCCAGTACAAGCAGTAGGTACAAATTCTAGTGCCACTGCCAGTGGCCCCACAGTCTGCCCCAGGCATGAAATTGGCACTCACATTCAGAAGGGCTAGTTTGGATCTATATTGATACCTTCCCTGTCCAGCTGGAGTTGGTGATCTCCCATTAGCTCTTTCCGTGGGTGTCCCCATTATGGTCTTGACCTCTTGGCTCATATTCTCACTCCTCCCACTCTTCAACTGGACTTTGGGAGCTCAGCCCAATGCTCTGTAGCATATCTCTGCCTCTGTTTCCATAAGTTGATAGATGAAGGTTTTATGGTAAGATTTAAGATTTTCATCAATCTGACTACCGGGAAAGGCCAGTTTGGAACCCTCTCCTCTATTGCTTAGGGTCTTAGCTGGGGTCATCCTTGTGGATTTGTGGGAAATTCTCTAGTGTCGGGTTTCTTGCTAGCCCCGTAATGGCTCCCTCAATAAAAAATATCTCTTTCCTTGTTCTCATTTTTGTCTTTCTTCCATCCCAACTATCCCATTCAATTAAGTTCTCCTTCCCTTCCCCTTCTCTCCTCTTTCCCTCTTCTTCCCTCAACCCCATGCTCCCAATTTTGTCAGGAGATCTTGTCTATTTCCTTTTTCCAGGTGGATGTGGAAATAACCAGACTAGCTAAGGATAACGCAATTATATTTTATGTATTATAGGGGGAAAACTCATGAAACAGAAAATAAGAAATCCAAGCACAGCAATGTCCTATGGGGAAAAAAAGTGAAGAGAGGGCACACATAGAGGTGTACATCTCTTTACCTGTGTCCCAGCAAAGCCATGCCTTAATTAAGATCCACCTCTTAAAGATTATTAGTTAACCAGGCTTTCCTCATCATCTCCCTCTTTTGTCTAAACAAGAGCGATCAAAACCCAATACAAAACTATATACAATAGGAGCAGATATCAAGTATAAAATTACAAACAACATAAACAATATTAAGCAAGGAAGACATGACAAATGTTTTAATAAACATTCTATTTCAAAGTGTCAAAATTTTGTATCAGAAATAAGCTTGGATAAATCATAAGAGTAATGTAGCTATGATTATCTAATCTTTAACCACATCAAAGGCCTTAGAAGAAATTTATATTACTTTAGCAGGCAGGTAATCAAGCAGCTTCCAAAGCTAGCAATATATGACAGAGATAATTAGCTACCTGAACAATCACCAACATCTTATTTGCAACATTGAAGCAAACAACTTTGGCTAAGCCCTAGCAAACCTGGCAGGCCATTTTTAGAGGTAGGAAATTTTTTTAGAACCATCTTACCCTGTTTTGGCATGATCTGACAGTCCTTTTTGTGTCCTGCAGATCCATTTCTGGATACCATGTACTTTGTCAGTGGTTGAGACATGGGCAGTTTCTTGCTCAAAAGCGAAATGTGCCAAGAAAAAAAACAAACTCCGAGTGGAGTGTCTGTGGTGATCAACATTCTCTCAGGAAATTATCTGTACTGTCAGGAGCATGACACTCTTACTTTCAGGGTTGTGGGTTTGTGTCCCACATTTGGGCACCAGATACTCTTTCTGATGTTATTACCAAAAATGCAGGCAGAACTCTTGAGAAGCTGTCCCCCAGAGGTTTTCACATACTGATAAGGCTAAATTTTGTCTTTGTACCTTTTATCCATGGTCATCAAATTCTTTAAGTTCCTCAGTCTTTTAAAATCTATTTACCACTGCCTTTTGTACAGTCTGGATCTCTAGTTCAGTGTTCTGTTCTAATGCCCCCATTGAGGATTCCAAGGTGTGGAGTCTTCCCAGTAGAGATAATGTATGTCTATTATGTGAAGGAAATAATCTTCACAACATTCATATTCCTTTTCTGAGGAGACATTTTATCAGTCAATCTGTCATAGCCATTTAACAGCATCCGATTAATATACTCAACAGTATGAATTCTCTCAAACATTTTTTGCAGGACTAGTGGCCACCACTCTAGCACTGTCACTCACTCACTCACACAATTCTGCCCACCACTTGCATCCACACCCAGGGGGATGCACTCCTGGTGCCCACAGACCAGGGCTGGGATTTTTACATCCAACATGTTGGGTACCACCTGTGGAAATAACTAGGCTAGCTAAGGATAAAACAATTATATTTTATTTATTATAAGTAGAAAACTCATAAAACAGTAAATGAGAAATCCAAGCATAGCAAGGTGTGATGTGGGAGTGTCATATATCAATCTGTTGATTTCATTGGTTAAGTAATAAACACACTGCTTGGCCTCATAGCTTAGAACATAGGTGTGTGGAGTAAACAGAATAGGATGCTGGGAGGAAAAGGAAGTGAGCTCAGACCCGACATCTCTGTTCTCTGGAGCAGAGACGCCATGCTCAGCTCTCCCGGGTAGACTCAACAGCTCTGCTCTCTGGAGCAGAGGCCCTGCTTTGCTCTCCTGGGCATACGCGATGAAGCTCCGACCCAGGATGGACGTAGGTTAGAATCATCTTGGTAAGCGCACCTTGGGGTGTTTACACACATTATCAGAAATGGGCTAGTCCAGGTGCGAGAGTTAGCCTAGAAGAGGCTAGATAGAAATGGGCCAAGCAGTCTTTAAATGAATACAGTTTGTGTGTTGTTATTTCGGGCATAAGCTAGCAGGCGGCTGGGGTGCTGGGGATGCAGCCCCGATGATCCTATTTCAACAAAATGGCAGAGAGGGAGCACATGGAGGTGAACATCTTTTTACCTGGGTAACAGTGATGCCACACATTAACTAAGGCCCACCTCTTAAAGGTTATTGGTTAGCAAGGCCTTCCACATCAGTTGGATCTATATATATATATATTTCTTAGGGTTTACCTTGTTAGTTAGCTTCTCTATAATCATGAACAATAGGCTCAATATCCTTTGCTTTACATCTAGTATTGATATATGAGTGAGTACATACTGTGTTCATCTTTCTGGATCTGGGCTACCTCACTCAAAATTTTTTTTTTTTTTTTTTTTTTTTTTTTTTTTGTTCCATCCATTTGAATGCAAATTTCAAGATATTGTTTTTTTTCCACTGAGTAGTATTCCATTGTTTAAATTACAATATTTTCTTTATCCAGTCATTAGTTGAGAGGCATCTAGGTAGTTTCCAGGTTCTGGATACTACAAATAATCCGGCTATGAACATAGTTGAACAGATGACCTCATAGTATGAGCATCTTTTGGGTATATGCCCGAGAGTGGTATTGCTGGGTTATGAGGTAGGTTGATTCCAAATTTAACCCAGATTTTCCATATCCAGAATTTCCTTGGTTTGTCTTTACTTTATTGCCTCTATTTCAGTCTTGAACTGTTTGCTTCATCTGATTGTTTTTTCTTCGTTTTCTGGAATTTTTTGAGAGATTCATTGATTTCTTCCTTTTTTGTGTTTTTTTTTTCTTCATTTCTTTTAGAGAATTATTTATTTATTCTTTAAAAGTCTCCATGGTCCTCATACAGTTACATCTAAAATCTTTTCTTCTGCATCTTCTAGGTTAGGATAATCAAGTCTTCCTTTTGTATGACCACTGGATTCTGGTGTTACCATGTTGTTTTTTTGGTTGTGGAATGAATTCTTGCATTGGTGACTACCCATCTTTTCCTCCAATTGATGGCAGGAATGTCTTTGCCTCTTGGTCCAATCCTTGTAGTGGCTGTCTGTGTCTTTGGGATCTTTTCTTGGTCTGCTTGTACTGTCACTGTCTGGTCTCAGGGAGCCACTCAGGTCTCTCTTGGCTCTCTATTTTGGCCTGCACTCTTAGTCTGCTCTCTTGGTTCACTCCCTTATTTCACTCTGTGCAGTCAGAACTTGGGCTGCAGAGTTCTTCTCTTGGCATTTTCTTTTGGTCCTCTCTGTGTAGTTGCAGCATATGTTACAGAATTTCTCTGAGGTTGCTAGGGTAGTGAATGGTGATAGGAACATTTGGGGGCAGAGTGGGACTTTTAACTTACAGAGTCTAATGGATGGGGTGGGGTTGTTGGAATATCCTACATACTAGAAACTTCCCTGATGTCTGGCTACAGAACCTGAGGAAGGGGAGGGACACAGGGTTTTGCCCTGCTATGGAGAGACCGTAGAGTATGATGTCCCACTGGGTGAGTGGTCACTCAACCACTTGGTCCTTTCTGTATCGTAGCAGGCTGTGTTTCATAGTTCCACTGAGATTGAAGGGGGGTGATTGGAGGGTTTGGAGGCAGAATGGGACTTGGAGCTTTCAGGGTCTGATATATTGGATTGGGGAGTTGGAGCCACATACCTGCAGGAAATTTGCTCATTGGCTGGCTAGAAAAGCTGATGCAGGTAGGGGAGGGGCCCAGGGGTTTGTACAGTATGGAGGGACTAGAGAGTAGGGTGTATCACTGGGTGAGCAGTCACTCACCTCTTGTTCCTCTCTGTGTATTATCAGGCTGTGTTTCAGATAGGAGGGTTGTGGAGAGGGAGTGTGACTTGTAGCTAGTAAGATACAGTGGATGGGATTCAACTGGATAACTCTTAATCAAATTAACTAAAAGGTAATTATGAAAATAAAAATTAGAAAAGAAAATGGGACAAAACAAGAGACATTGAAGATTTCTAGAAAATCATATGTGTCCTTTAAAAACCTGTACTCGACCAAATTGGAAAATATAAAAGAAATGGATATTTTCAATATATATTATCACATATCAAAGTGAAATGAAGATCAGGTGAGCAATATAAATAGACCTGTAACCCTGAGTGAAATAGGAGTAATTTAAAATTTCTCATCTCAAACCAGCCTAGAATGAGGTGGTTTCAGCACAAAATACATCTAGACTGTTAAAAAGAATTATAGCCAATAATCCTCAAATTGTTGCACAAAATACAAACACATTCATTGCCCAATTCTATTTATGATGCCACCATTACCCTGATCCCCAAACAATTTAAAGACACAACAAAGAAAAGAAAATACAGATCATTTCCCATTATGATTTTTGATGTAAAAATTTTAAATAAAATAAGAGCAAACTGAATATAAGAACACATAAAAATACCATCTGCCATGATCAAATAGACTTAATCACAGATATGCAGATATGGTTTAATGTATATAAATCAAGAAATTAAATACACCATATAAACAAACCGAAAGACAAAAAGACATGATCACCATGTTATATGGAGAAAAGGCCTTTGACAAATTCCAACAGCCCATCAAAATAAAAGTCATGAACAGACAAGGGATAGAAGTGAAGTATGTCAACTTAATAAAGTCATTTGCAGCAATCCCACAGCCAATGTCAACCCAAATGGAGACAAATTCAGTTAATTTCCACTCAAATCAGGAACATGACAAGGTTGTCTATTTTCTCCATATCTACTCAATATAGTACTTGAAGTCACAGCTAAAGCAATGAGTAAATTGAAGTATATCATATTGAAAAGGAGAAAGTCAAAGTATCATTATTTGCAGATGGTATGATAATACATACAAGTGTCCCTAAATATTACAAGAGTCAATTCCTACAGCTGATCAACACTTTTTGCAAAGTAGCAAGATAAAAAAAAAATAATTAGAAGACTTCTTGTTTACAAGTGATGACTAGATTGAGAAAGGAACAAGGGAAAAAAAACACCATTCACAATAGCCTCAATAAACAAACAAACAAACAAAAACATTGGGATAATTCCAACTAAGCAAGTGAAAAGGCTAGCCTGATAAAAATTTTAAGATATTAAAGAAAGGAATTTATGGAGATACCTAAAGATGAAATTAAATTCTAATCACGTGGATCAATAGGACTAATATAACAATCAAGGGAAAAGCAATTTTACTCAAAGCATTCTATAGTTTTATGTAGTCTCCATTACAAATTCAAGTACAATTCTTCACAGAAGTTTGAGGGACAATGTTCAGCTTCATATGGAAAATACATAAAAAAAATACTGAGATAGCAAAAACAATTCTGAAATAGAAAAGAATTACTGGAGGTATAACCATCCTAGATCTTAATTTGTGCTACAGTGCTATAAGAAAAAAAAAGAGGCATGTTATTGGCACAATAAGTATACATACTAATCTAAGAAATTGAATTGAACACCTAGACAGAAGTCCTCCCTCTTATGGATAGCCCTCTTTATCATTGACAAAGAAACAAAAATACACAGTGAATAAGATAGAATCTTTAACATATGGCATTGTTGAAAAATGTTGGCACATCTAGAAGACTGTGACTAGATCCATACTTATTACCCTGAACAAAACTAAACTCCAAATAGAACAAGGATACCAACATAATGCCAGATACCCTGTTTCTTATAGAAGAGAAAGTGAAGATTAGGTTTGAACTTATTAATACATTTCAAAACTTTCTGAACAGGACAACAACACTAGAGATAATAAGAACAACAATTAATAAACAGGACTTCGTGAAATTGCAAAGCTTCTGTGTGGAAAAAAGACAAGTTTTGGGCAAATTAGCAGGCCACAGAATGGGAAAAGATGCTTACAAAATGCATATCTGATAAAAGACAAATGTCTAAAATGTATAAAGGACTCAAAGGCCAGACACCAAGAAAGCAAACAACCCAATTTAAAAGATTTGCAAAATATATAAACAGAACACTCAGTAAAGAGAAGACAGATTGCTGAGAAATACCTAAAAAATGTTCAATAGCCTTAGGTACCAGAGAAATGCACATCAAAACTACATTCAGATTTCATTATACACTTGTTAAAATATTCTAGTTCAATGCAACAATGTATACCTCATGCTTCTGAGTATATGGAATAAGGGGAACCTGCATCTGCTGGTGGTGACAGTACAAACTTGTATGGCCACTATGGAAATAAGTATGGCAGTATGTAATGAAGCTGGGAATAGATCTACCGCAATAACCAGGTATTCCACTCTTGGGCATATACCTAAAGACTCTACACACTACTAAAGAGACAATTTATCTGTGCTTTATTGGGAATAGCATAGATATCTGCTAATAAATGAATGGAAAAAGAAGATTTAGTACATTTAAACAATGGAATATTATTCAGCCATTAAAAATATGTAATTATACAATGAGCAGGTAAGTGGAGTAAATGGGAGGAGCTAGAAAAATCACCCTGAGTTGTGTAGCCCAGACCCACAAAAGACAAATATGATAAGTATTTACTTACATATGGATGTTAACTGTTAAGCCTTAAATATGCAAGCTGCTATATAAATACAGAGGTTATGTATAGAGTTAAGGACTAGGAGGGTTAACAGTCTTACTAGGAAGAAGAAATGGAATAGAGAGCAATGAATAGATGGGGGAGGGGAAGCACTAGGAGGGCCAAGGGAAGAAGGGGAGATAAGAGAGGGAATTCAGAGAGTGACAGCTAAACTAAGGTTCATTTAAGTTGTAATAAGAAAACCTAATGCAGTAGAAGCTTTGTAAAATATGTTTGAGTGTGATATAATTTGAGAAATGTTGGGATATTGTCAAGATTATTGATTGTTCTCCACAAATTGGTGTTAATATCCTATAGTGAAAGGCAGTACCTAGACAACTCATTGAACATGGAGGAGCTGATTTGGTGCTAATGTAGACCCCTATGAATTGGTGATCATAGTATTAGCAGGCACTCTGAACACTACCAAAGGACAAAGGTAAACATCAGCCAAGCTACAAACTTCTTGGTCTACAATAATGACCTGCCTGTAAAGTTGTACAAAGCTTGTGAGAGTAACTACTTATCTCCAAAGGAATGCTACTGGGAATAAAAATCAATCTTAAGGGCAAACACAAACCTAGAAGTAGATGACTAGCTAACAGAAAATGAAACCAATGGCATCTTTAGAAGTACTTTGTCTCATGATATTTAGCCAGGATATTTTTATAGTTTTTTTTTTCTTTTTATCATTATTATTATTACAAATTTTCACCTCCTCACTTCCTCCCATTTCCTTCCAGCTCCTCCATTCCCACTCCCCCATTCACCCTCCCCTTCCCTCTCCAGTCCAAAGAGCAGTCAGGGTTCCCTGCCCTGTGGGAAGTCCAAGGACCACCCACCTCCATCCAGGTCTATGAAGTTGAGGATCCAAACAGACTAGGCTCCCACAAAGCCATTACATGCAGTAGAATCAAAACCCAGTGCCACTGTCCTTGGCTTCTCAGTCAGCCCTCATTGTCAGCCACATTCAGAGAGTCCAGTTTGATCACATGTTCCATCAGTCCTAGTCCCGCTGGCCTTGGTGAGGTCCCATTAGATTGTCCCCACCTTCACAGTGGATGGGCACACCCCTCGCTGCCCTGACTCCCTTGCTCATGTTCTCTCTCCTTCTGCTCCTCATTCATGATCCTAGAGAAGCTAAATAGGAAGGTGTACCTCCCCCCCCCCAAAAAAAAAAAAAAAACATGTAGTTATCCTCATGGATATTGGAAGTATACAAGATTTCCAGGCAAAAATTGAGAGCTTGGGGATAGGGGTGGAACAGGGGTAAGGGGACATGGGGAAAGAGAAGTGAGAAGGGGAGGATGGGGAGAGCTTGGGGGAATGGGACAGTTGGGATGGAGGAGGAGTGGATATGGGAGCAAGGAAGTATATATCTTAATTAAGGGAGCCATTTGAGGATTAGCAAGAGACTAGTCAGGGTTTTTTAACTTTACAGATCCTTTGTGTGTTAACTTTCTATAATTATGACTTGTGATTTTATGTTTTTATGCAATTCCTTTGTGTGTGTATGTGGGGGGTTGTCTGTATGTGCTTCTTTTGATTTTTCCTTGATTCCTTTCTTCTGTTTGTTATTTTGTCCTATTCTAGATTTTTCAGTTTCTTATACATTGGCTGTTTTCTATTTCTTTTTTTAAAATTGATTTTAAAGTGTGTGTGTGTGTGTGTGTGTGTAGGTGTGTACATTTGTGTTTCTACATTCAAGTATATGTGTTCAGAGGCTAGACGATGGTGTCAAATTATCTCGAGATTAAGCTCAGCTATAAATGACACTAAATGGTTGCTGGGAACCAAAAGTCACTCCTCTGCAAGAGGAGCAAGCATTCTTAATGAATGAATCATCTGTCCTGATTTTACTTTTCTCTTTTACTTCTTCATCATAGTTTCCCCAGTTTTAAAACATTAGTCTTACTCATGGCCTAAGGTACAGAACCACATATTTGGCCTTCTAGCGGAACTCCCTATTGTTTTTTGTCCTGTTTTATGTTACATGGGGCTCATCTATTTTGACTATATTAATCAAATCCCTGACCAACATGTATATTAGTATGTTCTGTTTGTGTTTAGATTTATTCAGTTGGAAACACAATAAGCTATTCAGGGAGTGAAAAATATTTTTTATCTTTAATTTTAGGCTCTTAGATATTGATTATGGCCTCATATTAAAGGTCAAAAATTATAAAAGATATTTTCTTTATGGCTATGGTTATTTTAATCATTCCCTTTATGTTAAGGGTAGTATAAGTTCCTTGCCTAAATAACTATTTTTGCCAAACATTACATATTCTACAAAATAAATAAAAAGAACCTAGGCAAAATCTATGGTGAAGCTTCCTAAAATTCTTTCCTAATTATTCTCATTATGTAAATACTATTTAAGTACAGTTGCACAGGGCAGAGTTAAACAGCAAAAAAATCATTGAATTTCCTTGCATTTTTATATATAATGACAGCTTTTATTCTCTACTCAGAATGGGGAAAATATTGTTAGAATGTAAAACACATAAATTCACAGGAGCATTTACATAAATAAAACTTTATAAAATAGTGATGCAGCTGGAATCAAATGAGTATCCCCAGAGAAAAGCTCTCATTCTGCTACACTATTGTCTAAAGCATGTGTAAACAAGGAGCCTTATTATCATTGTTTTCCCATTGCTTTTGTCATTTGCTTAGAGTCTGTCTTAACATGAATAATTTAAATTTTCAAATATAGGAAAAGAACAAAGTGAGAACATTGTCAGAGAAACTAATCAAAACCAAAATGTCACCATGCATATTATAATTTCCTGTAAATAATGAAAGTCTGAGTTGAGAATTTCTAGTAAAATGTTTTATTATCTGTATGCTTTTAGATTCTAAATTTTTTTCTCTAAGTGCTTCTTGAAGATTCTTCTATAAAAAAGAAAATTGAAATCTTTTTTTTCACTCCTGCTTGAAGATTCACGGGCCTTCAATTTACAAGGCTATAACTTAAGAGATGCATTTTTAGCCTTAGTTTACTTAAATGGTAAAAATGCTAGAATGTTTATTAAAAAATTAGCTTAAACAGATCTTGAACTGGACGTTATTTTTAGTGAATGGAGAATGGAAATTCCTGCACAAACAAAATGTTTTTATTTACCTAGGAACTAGTGCCAAAAGATAGCTTGTTACTTAAACTTTTGTTAGGGAAATGCAGAAAGTTACAGGATAGTGTTTTAACTGAGACTTATAGAAGAACAAATATCTAAATATGTTAACTATATTCTAGTATATTTTGTAAAATAAGAATCTGTCATATGTTATTGTATGACCATGTATTTTTTGGTGAGTAGTGAACAAACATCTACTCATCCCAAAAATCAACAGTAGACGAAAGTATGGATACCACTAAAGTGCAATTTATTGAACCTATAAATTTTATTGTGGTTACTGACTTGAATATTTGTGAGAAGTTATTTTTTTTATAAGTAGAAATTCCTTAATGATAGTTGCATCACCAAAACCAGCATGGAGTTCACTGCATTACCTGCAGAGAGCTCAAAAAGTTGAAGAATTTGGTTTGAATGTAGTTTGTTTAGTCTGAGTCTTTTTCTGGAGGCTCAACTTTTCTTTATCTTTTTTGGGTTGTTTGGCTGTCCTCTGCTTTTTCTGGCATACTTGTCTGGTATGAGAATCCTCTAGGAAGTTTTCTTTGTCTAACACTATCTCTGAGAAGTTTGTATTGCTTATATAAGCCTCAGGAGGGAGGAGCCTAGTGAATGTAGCCAGTTTCAGAGAGGTTTTAAAGCTTTTTATGAGCAATTTATTTTCTGACCCTATGGAACTTCCCTGCTAGGTGAAACGTAGATGGAAATTTCTGTTCTGCCTGCTCCGGTGGACCTTAAGAGTCCCAAAGAAACCCACCCAGGCTTATATTAATTATAAACTGTTTGGCCTATTAGCACAGACTTATTATTAACTAGTTCTTACTACTTAAATTAATGTAAAATTGTTATCAATCTTTAGCCACATGGCTTGTTACCTTTTCTCAATAACATATTCCCATTTTGCTTCCTTTGCATCTAGCTGGTAGCTGTGTCTCTGTCTTTCATCTTTCCAGAATTCTCTTAGTCTGGTTGCTCTGCCTATATTTTCTGCCTGACCATTGGCCAATCGGTGTTTTATTAAACTAATATGAGTGACAAATCTTTAAAGTGTACAAGAGCATTATCCCACAGCAATGAACATAGGACATTATGTTACTTCAACATACTTCTAACAGTATGTGTTTCAGTGAATTTACAAGCTTTTCCTCTTTGAAGAAACTGAAAATTAGCAATTGGATAGTGAATAATTGAGCATTAATTAGTGGTAGACCATAAATCCTCGATTTAATTTCCCTGAGGCCTAATGCTCTGTGCATATTGTCATACATTATGACACAAAGAAAGTATCACTATTTATGACTTCATAAGAAAATGAATGTTTCATATTTGAACCTTTGGTATTCCAAGAATTGCATGTCTCTTTGTTTCATCAATTTTGGCTCATATTATGCAATAATTATGATAATGGCAATAGAAATTTCTTTAAAAATATGAATTCTCATGGAGTATTATGAGCAATTTATATTTATGTTTGACTCTTGTGATGCTATGAACTGAAAATCATATCATTGAATATTATGTCCACTCTAAGTTCATACTTGGATAACTCATTGTGGGTATACCCTAGACTTTACCTTCATTATTTCTATTAGACCTTTCTTCTATCCTCAAAGCATCTAAAGAATTTGAGAAAAATAAGACAAAGGAAATACTTCTTGTCAAGAATTGTACAATTCCATTCTTTCATTCATCCTCATACACTGTAATTTAGTTAGAAAACTTAATCATTGAAAAAACAAACCATTATATCCATTTCACTTAGCATCTATCTCTCATTTTTCTAATCAGTTTACTTAACTGTTTGAAATTGAAAAAAAAAATACCTATGCTAAGATAAGCAAAGTTGTACAATGAAATAGAGTATAATTAATTTTCATAGTGATAAAACTGAATTGAATACTTAAAATGGTGATGGTGATACAAGTCAGCTTTATATAGCATAGTCTTTCTTTCATCAAGCTTTAGGTGTATGTTTGTGAAAAATCTGGAAACATATTACATGAACATTAGATTTGAGCCATTAATCAACACTCTAAGTCAACCCTTTTCTATGACTTCACCTCATCTTTCTTAGCTCATTCCTCAAATAAAGAATGGCAACAATAATATCTTCACTGATATCAGTGGCCAAAATAACCTATTACTTTTCACTATTGGTCATAAGGAGTCTGTCTAGAAATTAAGAAAATAGAGTCAGCAGTAAAGCAAGTGACAAACCCATATATGATATATTTACCAAAGTTTTATTTGGCCCTCTGGCTATGATTCTTCTAGATAGCCTGTTTAAGGGCAAAACAAGAATAAGGTCCCAGTAAACTATGGGGTTTGTGTTACTGTTGTTGTATTGCCTAAATTCTGTTATTTCATTTTCTGCCCTCCCATTTTTGTTGGAAGACAGATTATATAAAATAAATAACTGGGAAAATGAGGTAAATACTTCCAGTGAAAAATTCTTTACCTTGATATGTTTGAAAAATATTTAATTGACAAATAAGTGACAGGTTTAATTTTGAAAAAAAAATATAACATAGAAATCATAAACTTCCCTCAAGACAGTGAAAACATGATTATTATTTTTTAAATGGGGCTCACAGTATTTGTCATTAATTTAAATTCCTTTCCCTATGAATCAGAAAGACTAAAATGATAGGAATAAAGTTAAACAACATCTATATCTGTGCTTTCACCATTTATGACCGAATGCCATTTCTTTAATAAAAATATACTCACCTGTTTTTGACAGATGCCAACTCCTTATACGCTAATGAATTCAACTTAACTTTCAAACAAAATTGTTACTTACTTAGAATTGATTACAATATTAAGCCAAGTTAGTTTTGAACTTTAATATTGAATACTATCCATTTGAAGACATTTTAATAGTTTGAACAAAAATTTCATCTATGAAAGTGAAGTGTCTGTGACATAACTATTAAATTGTCAGTCTGAGCTTCATTTTAACTTCTTTCATTTGTTCCTTAACTTTAACTTATTTTCATCCCACAGAAATTTCATGTGATTAAATCATGATTTTTTTTTATTTCAAGTCTGAAATACAGTGAAGCAGAACTGATTGTAGAGAACAATGTAATAAAGTTCAATGTATCTACAGAGGTATATAAGTTCTTCTATTTCTAAATACATTTCCATTGATTTTCTCAGAAGGAAATGATTGTTAATATATTAGAAATCATAATAACATGCCTAATTTAGTATAGTGGGCATAATGAAGAAAATAAAAGATCAGGAATTCTTTTTAATAGTGCCATGAATAATATAATTTATAGTAATGAGTAGTAGTACCAGAAACAATAATAGGGCTTCATTTTCTTTTGTTATTATGGCCAATAATTTAAAATTTAGTTGTAAAAAATCTTTATTTTTCATCTACATAGACCACAGTACTGGCAAAGGTTAGACATGCTAAAATAAAATTTAAACAGTGTAATTTTTTTAGAGGCTTTGGGGAATAGTCTCCTTGAATTATTTAGGTGGTTGTTAAAAATTAGTTTCATACAGTTGTAGGATAAGATTTTCATTTCTTGCAGGAGAATTGTCTGTATTCTGTCAATCATGTTATAAATAAACACTGATTGGCCAGGCAGGAAATATAGGCGAGAAAACCAGACAGGAAGTAGAAATGATATAATGAGAACAGGAGAATTCTGGGAAGGAGGAAGTTGATTCCTCCCACTCCTGCCCAGACCACCGAAGCAGCAGGATGTGATCTGCCCCACTGAAAAAAGGTACTGAGCCACATGGCTAACATAGATCAGAAAAATGGGTTAATCAAGATGTGAGTTAGCCAGTGAGAGGGATATAGCTAATGGGCCAATCAGCTTATAATTTATGGAGAACTATGTGTGATTCTCTTTGGGGCTAAACAGTTGTGGGATACCAGGTGGGACAGAAAACCCTAACAAACAAGCAGCAGGCCCCCTTCATGTTACAATTTCTTTTATGACTATCAGTTCAATAGACCATTTTCAGCTTCTAACAGGCCCCTGCACTTTGTAATTTATGACTGTTTCCTCTGTCATCAAAGTCAGTATGGCACTTCAAATTTCTACTGTATTTTCCTATATCACATCTCTCTGATACTCAACTTCCTCTTCTACTTTGATATACTCATTCAGTGCATACAACCATCTCTCTATATTGAGACATACACCTTTAATCCTATCTACCAAGTCATGTCTGATAGTCACAGAGATTATGATATGACTATTTGAAGCAAACATAGTAACTAAACAAGTTTGAAGTTTTAAACTCTGTCTACATTAGAAGACTATCTTATATGTATGATGTGTGCTATGATTCTGAAATATTCCATGAATTAATGTTACCTGCACTAAAAGAATTATAAATTTACCAATTGTTCTAAAATCAAAAACTGAAGGAATCTGCATGTGGAAGCCTTGTATTCCATGGCTAACATTACAATGAGTGAAATCTGGAACAGATTCTGTTCATAGATGAAAAACTTGTAAAATGTAAATTTCTTATTCTATAAGGGTGTATTGTTTGTTCCTAGCCACCCAAACTCCCAAAATGACCACACAGAAACTGTACTAATTGAATCACTGCTTGAGCAATCACTATAGCATATTCCTAGAAAGCTCTTACATTTTAAAATAACCAATTTCTATTATTTCATATTTTGCCACAAGATTTGTGGCCTACAGTCAATGTTCCAGCTGGCAGCTTGTGTCTTTCCACTCTGGCATCTACATGGTGTCTCTCCGGCTTTTCTTCCTTCCTCCCAGCATTCCATTTAGTTTTCCCTGCCTAGCTCTCTTCTTTATTCTCCCCTTCTAGCTTCTTTATTCATTAATCAATAAAAACAAAACATATACAGAAGGACTTCCCACACCAGGGTTGTTAGTACAATTGAGTTTTATAAGTTTATATGAATACATACATATGCATATACGTATATATGCTTACACATTCTAACATTTAAATAGCAGCATAAACTGAATTTAGAAGAATGTTTAATTAACTGTAAAATATACAAAAAAGATGCCAAAACAATTTCCTATAACATTCCTGTGATTATATAGTTTACCTTTAAATTTTCTTATTTTTTAAAATTTCATACAATGTATTTTGGTCTTATTTCTCCTCCCCTGTAATCAGAGCTTTCTGTGTCCTAGGAGATGTTCCTAGATAATTATAAGACACTTAATATTAATTATAAATGCTTGGATGATAGCTTAGGCTTTTTACTAATTAACTCTTGCAAATTAAATTAACCTGTTATCTATTATCTAATTCCTACCATGTGACTGATGGCTTATTACTTTATTTTCTACATGTCATACTTTATCTGCATCTGACTAGAGACACCTCAGACTCCACCCTTTTTTCTCAGCATTCTTTTTGCCCCCAAAGTACTGGGAAGCCACTGTCCTGTCAGCTTTTTTATTAACAATGAGAGCAATACATATTTAAAGTATGCAAAGATTGTTCTACCACACTCTACCATGTCTACATACATCTCCTCACCTCCCTATAATCCAACTTCATATTATTTTCTCATTTTATAAAAAGCAATAAAAATTTAAGTGAAGTAAGAAAATAAAGCCCCAAAAGTAATGTAATCTTAGGAAAACATACACATACACACACACACACACACAAAAAAAAACATATGAACATAAATAAACAAAGATTCTATATTGTATTGGTCAACTACACCTTGATACAAGATCTGTCTTGGTGTGTGACTGATATACAAAGTTTCACTCTTCTAGCAAGCATAATTTGTACATAGCTTCTATGTTAGACATGGGATTTTGTAACTGTTTATCATATATCGTACAAAGGTTTAGTGCCCAGAATGTGCAAGTAACTAAACAAAACAAAACAAAACAAACAAACAAACAAAAAAATACTCTGAACATCAAGAAAACAAATATCTTAAATTAAAAATGGGGTGTAGAATTAAACAAAGTTCTCAAAAATAAAGCACAAATGGTTGAAACAAACTTTTAAAAATGATTCAACATTCTTAATCATGAAGTGAAAGCAAACTAAAACTGTATTGGTATTTCATCTCACCCCTGTCAGAATATCTATAACCAATATAACAAATGACAGTACATGATCTCAAGGATAAGAGGTATTGGGGTACGTGCATTTATTCATTGCCAGTGGGAGTGTAAATTGGTACAATTCCTATGGGAATATGTGTTGAGGACCAGCCTAAACAACAACAACAAAAAAAATACTACTTGCCTGGATGTGGGTGTGGGGATTTAGAAATATAAGGAAAAAAATACAAAGACACATGAAAAATAAACAGAAGAATATAGAATAGTATCAGAATGGAGTTAAAATGAATAATAAAATGGCCCATGTTTAATTTCCAAGTGCCTAAAATACCCCAACCCTAAAAGGTAGGAGTAAAAATAAAAAAATAAAAAAACTGCATTTACATTTACATGATACAAAGAAATGAATAGACCAGTTAAAGTTTGCAGGCAGCATCCATAATTAAACATTCTGATGATAGGACAAAACAAGTCACACTCACACCACGGACCAAAACATTCTGTAAGCCAACCACTCCCTGAGTGGACTACAATGTTATCTCTTTAAGGGAACTGAAACTTTATTGGATACTTAGAATTTTGTTTGAAGTAGAAACATATCAACTTCTCTATTCCTGAAAATTGCCGGGGGGGGGGGGGGGGGGGGATATTAGGCACACCTATTGACAATAACCTTGAGAGAGCAGAACCCTCTGACCTGAATCTAGGTTGGACTTTTTTTTTTTTAAAGCACAACAACAGTCTTGAAGGAATAGAGGTAAATTCCAACTCTCCAACTATTATTCATGGTGGAAATGGGATCACATTTAAGGCATCCACAAATCTTTGTGGAGAATACTGTAAAATCTGAAAATTGATCTAACACATTGTTCAAAAATACTGCACTTAGACACCTTGCTGCATCTACATGTTGCTACAGAGATATGTTTTCATCCATGCATATTGCTGTTTTGTTCTTAATAGCCAGAAATTGGAAATAGGTGATGAATTAAATGAAAATGTACATTTGCACAGTGAGATATTATTTAGCTATGAAAATAGATAAAATAAAATGGGTAAAACAAAGATCAATCATCCAGAATGAGGCCCAGAAAGACAAGCTTACAGTTTGGCATTTAGCTTAATGATGGAGCAATTACCTTGCAAGCACAAGGCTCTGGATTCTGTTCTCAGATACAAAACTAAATTTAAAAAAGACAAAATAACACGTTTTATCTTATATGAGTTTGTCAACTTTTAATCTTTAAGTGTATGTGTTTCATTGAGAATAGGCACAGAGATTAGTTAGCTCATAGGGGACCATGAGGAGGGGGTGGTTTAAAATGGGGAAAAATGATATAAAGAAGAAACTAAAAAGATGATACTTGGAGAATTAAATGAGGAGGGAGATAGAAAGATGGGGTAAAGGAGAGAATATGACAAAAGATAATTCATATTAAAGGCCTTTTGGTAAAGTCATATTGTTATGTACCACTTCGGAAGCTTCCTAAAAGGAATATAAAAAAAGGAATTTAAGTAGAAATAACATATGGGGATGATAGTACCTCAACTGGACATTATATGTTTCAAACAATATACCATTTGTTGACTTAGATTTCTGTACTGCCTGGTCCCACGGCTGTTCAAACCCACAGAAACACACAGAGGCTTGCATTAATTATAAACTCATTGGACTATTATCTCAGGCTTATTATTAATTAATTCTTATATCTCAAATTAACCCACTATTGTTGTATATGTTAGCCAGATGGCTTGGCATCTTTTATCAGCGAGGCATTCTTATCTTGCTTCCTCTGTGTCTGGGTGATGACTGATGACTGAGTTTTTCCTCTTCCCAGGATTCTCCTGTTATTATTGTCCTACTTCTACTTGCTGCTCAGTTGTCCCACCTATACTTCCTACCTGGCTACTGGTCAATCACCATTTTATTAAAACAATACAAGTGATCAATCTTTACAGGGTACAAGATAATTATCCCACAGCACCCCCCGCTCTTTTTAAAAACAAGAATTATTAATTTAATCTCCTTTGTTTAGCTTTCTGCCTGACCAATATCCATAACAACTTGGAACCAACAGTGTAAACAAAGATAAATATTCATAATGCAGTTTTTGTGGATGTAGTTTTCAAGGCTATTTCCTATTGGTTGGGGGCACTGATATTCTTATGGATACCTAAATAAAATTTAGAATTATGATCTAGTCCTGACTGGAGTATTCTGTGAGACATGATCACCTCAGTCAGCAGTCTTGAAACTGCTCTGGATGTAGTACTCAGAGGAAACTCCAACAGAGGTACTCTGAAATGTTGGATCATCTGGGCCATCTACTCCTATCAGAGATTTTTTCAGGGGTTGTTTTCTTGATCAAACCTTATTTTTCTTAAAGCAAAATGAATCCACAGTCCCTCATTTCCTGTGAAAAGAAAATCAAAACCTCTTTTCCAAAGCAACATATCTTCTGACTTAAATTTTAAAGTCAAGGTATTTTCAAAATACATATGTTTGATTAATCAAACAGCATTTATATTCAAATGTATTTTAGCAGATATTGCTCCTTTCTCAGCCATCAAGCAATTCAAAGACAATACAATAACATACATTATCCAGATTCTCTGTGTATTTTCTATCTTTACATGGATTTATTATAAACACTATTTCTTTTCTTTTTATTTTTAATTTTTGGTTGTTTGAACAGGATTTCTCTGTGTATCTTCAGCTGTCCTGGAACTCACTCTGTAGACTGGGCTGTACTTAACCTAACAGAGATCTACCTGCCTCTGTTTTCCAAGGGCTGGGATTAAAGTTGTGTGCCAAAATACCTATCATCTTTCCTTTTCTTTTTCAAAGGACTTTATCCTTTTTCTTTTCTCTCTCAAGCCAACATATTTTTTTTAACACACTATAAACTGTTTAGAGGTTTTCTTTCATCTGAATCTATTTTTCTTTTTCTGATCACATGAGTCTTTAATTTGCTAAGCAATAAGGCTAGGAGAAAAGCTGTGATTTTTACAGTTGAATGTACCCCATTTATAAGCTTTCTGGGTGTCTAGACTCATGGCAGAGGCACTGGCAGGAACCATATTTATTGCCAGAACTCTATGGAGTTTCAATAAGCATACTGTTGGTTATTCATAAACAATCTTTAATTGTTTTGTGGTGGGGCCTTTAAAAGAGAACTGCAAGTTTTTTGCAAATAAAGCTAAGTCAGGAAGCCACTCTTAAATAAAATACTTTTGCCTCCTGAAAACAGAGCCCACCTGAGAAAATGTTGCTACCAAGAAGTCATGCTTATCTCTGTTATCTTTTGTCTAGAATTACTTTCCAAGCTCTCTCAGGTTTTATGTGGATGCAGTTGTCTATGTTGGTAATATTTGTTGACTTAGGTTTCTGTCCCACCCAGACTTACAGTTCTTCAGACCCACAAAACACACAGATGCTTACATTAAATATAAACTGGATGGCCTATTAGCTCAAGCTTTTATAAATAAATTATTACATCTTCAATTATTCCATTATTGTTGTCTATGTTAGCCATGTGGCTTTATACTTTTTATCAGTGAGGCACTCTCATCTTGGTTCCTCTGTGTCTGTTTGACAATTGCAGACTGAGACGTTCTTCTTCCTGAATCCTTCTGTTCTCATCACCGAGCCTCTATTTTCTACCTGGTTGTCTTGCTTATACTTCCTGCCTGGCTACTGGCCAATCAACATTTTCTTAAAGCAATACAACTGATAAATCTTTACAGGGTACAAGATCATTTTCACACAGCACCCCGTGTATCAGGAATTGTTTACATAATGTTAAATCATTGACAATGAGGCTTCTGAAATATTATAGGAATTTGCCAATGCTATGTGGTTACCTTCAATAAAGTTAACAATAAGAACCTATGGTTGAAGTGTCGGAGCCCGTTTGGGTCCAACACAAACTTTCTAACTTGGCTGGAACGGAGTTGCGAGGAATAATCAGACACAACTTACACGGTCATCTTGGAAAAGGCCAGAATCTCCGTTTATTGTCCCAACATCTTATATATCCATCCCAAATGAGCGGGAACACACAAAGGCTGTTGCCTAGGCAACCAGGTGCCTGGGCTTTTCTGCATCTAGCAGTCAGGTAGGTCCTAAATTAGCATCTCTATAAGATAACCTTCAAATTGCATAAGGAAAGAAACCCCAAACATCCTGACCAGTTTCAGTCAACACCTCTTCTCAAGTAATCCACACTTCAACAAAGGAAGCTAGGAGCAAGGCATCCTGGCTTTTGTTAAGGGCAGACAGCTTGTCTGCAGAGCTATGTATCAGCTCAAACCGGGGCAATGGCTTTTGTGGCATATCAGAATATGCGCCCACAATCCACTCTCTCTTATTAATTTTAATAAACCCTGTGCTTCTGCAACAGGACAGATCCGCCGCGTCTGCCTTGGGCAAAGTCCTCTTCATTTACCCAAATTTTCCCGTCATTGGAACAGGCATCTTTTATGCAAGCCCCTGTCTTAGGCATCTGGGGAGAAGAAGCTTCAAACCCGTCATTGACTGCCGACCTCTGTAAAGAGAAGAGATTAGTGGAGAGAAATATACTTTTCAGGCCCTGTGTATCAGCCATACCTTTTCAGGATGCATCACAATGCTTTATGTATAATTATGCTCCCAAAGACTATATTCTCCTATCTTAAAGGAGAGTAGAATCACCCGAGTTGAAGATGTTTCTTCCGCTGGTACAGAACATCAGAGTTTACTTTCTCAGCATGCATATCAACTCTCAACATTCATTGTCACAACCTCTCTTTCAGCCAACTGTCAATCACAGCAACTCACTCACAACCATGATTTTTCCACACCATCATCGGTCAATACCGATCTTTAAATTTCTAATGCCATAATTTCATATTTAGCCGGTCAAAACCAGCTCTCCCAATTTTCATAATTTCATGTTTGGTTGGTCATTACCAACAATCATGACTTTTCCATATTATCGGTCAATACCGATCTTCCAAATCATTTCATATTTAGCCAGTCAGTACCAGCTCTCCAAATTATTCATAATTTCATATTTAGCTGGTCAAAACCAGCTCTCCGATTATGCATTTCATATTTAGCCGGTCAATACCAGCTCTCTGATTGTTCATAATTTCATGTTTAGCCGGTCAGTACCAGCTCTCTGATTATTCATTTCATATTTAGCCGGTCAATACCAGCTCTGATTATTTATTACTTCCCATTCAGTTGGTCAGTACCAACTCTTTCATATTCTTTCTTTACCATAATTTCATATTCCTTTCGGTCATTACTGATGTATTTAGCACCATTGGTCATTACCAGATTTTTCCCATCACCTTATATACATCTGTAAATATCAGGTCATTACCGTTAAGAGCACAATACCATTTGCTGTTATTAAATTTCATTTTCAGTCTCTGTGTCACTGTTAAAACCTCAGTCTGTCAGTCTGTCCCTTTGTTAAGTGAAAGGGGGGTTTTAGACATACTTTATTTTGCATCTTTCTTTCCCTGAGGGGAAAGCTTAGGTCTTAGTTCTTAGGTTTAATACTTTATTCAAAATGAGTCCTGTCCCATAAACTGAGAACACTCGAATGTTCAGTTTGTATCTTAGTTCTGAAGCAACAGGTTTCACACCACAGCCAGCAGCAGACACTTCAGTCAGCTCGTCTCAGCAGGATCTCTTTGTCTGAAGTCTTTTTGCAGCGCTGTTAGTTGCAGGTCCGGATCAGGCAACTCTCTGTGGGCTGGGTTACTGGATTCCTTCTGGAGCCGATTTCTTTCTGTTCCTTCTGCGGCGAGGTTGTCAGCTACGCTGTCTCCAGGTCCAGGTCCGTTGTCCTTCTGCTGAATGCATCGAATTAGACGTTCTGGAAGCCATCTCGCTTGGTTTTCGTCCTGTGAGAAAACACAGACATGCCCTCGACCCCATATTAAGATGGGGTCGGGTCCCTTCCAAGTCCCATTGCTAGGATCTTTCCATTTGGCCTTAGCAAATGTGGTTTTTGTACCATTATGCCACAATCTGTCCGCAGCTGATAGCTCATGGACATCTGTATTTAGAAAGTTTAGCGTAAACAATGCATGATTTAAGGCATTGTGTGGCGTCTGAGGATACAACTCCCCTGTCTTTATTTTTTGGAGTTGTGTTTTCAAGGAGCCATGTGCACGCTCCACAATTCCTTGTCCTTGAGGATTATATGGAATACCAGTCTTATGAACAATATTCCATTGAGTACAGAATCTTTGAAAAGCTTTGTTAACATATCCGGATCCATTGTCCGTCTTTATTATCTTTGGGGTTCCCATGCATGAAAAGCATTTTAAGCAATGAGTTATTACATGCTTGGCAGCTTCTCCAGTTTGTGCTGTGGCCATTATGAATCCTGAGTAAGTATCAATTGTCACATGCACATATCTCAATTTTCCAAACTCAGTAATGTGAGTTACATCCATTTGCCATATATGATTTGGAAGCAGTCCTCGAGGATTTACCCCCAAATGAGGCACAGGTAGATATTGTGGGCATCTTTCACATTGCTTAACAATTTGTCGAGCAGCTTCTCTGGTCAACTTAAATTGTTTTCTTAGACTTGAGCTGTTTTGATGATGCAAAGCATGTGACTGCTGTGCAAGTTCAACCTGAGATATAGCAATTATTTTTGTAAGTTTGTCAGCTAGAGCATTACCTTTAGCTAACGGACCAGGAAGACTTGAATGCGCTCGGATATGTCCCACAAAACATGGTAACTTTCTACACTGTATGGCTTTCTGAATCTGCTGAAACAATATTTTAACTTGTTCATTTCCAGTTGCTATATAAGACACTGTTTCAAGGATTCTTAATGCTTCGTAAATATACCGGCTATCCGTATATAAATTGAAAGCCTTATTATCAAAATTCTTAAATACAAGAGCTACAGCCCGAAGTTCAACTATTTGAGCTGAAGCGGGTTCTGTCTGTACCACATGTCCTTTGCCATTGACAACATAAGCAGCTTTTCCATTAGATGAGCCATCAGTGAAAATCAACAAAGCATCCTTTAAGGGATTCTTTGCTACTATTTTAGGAAAAATGAATGAATGCTGTTGCGCAAACTGCAGTAACTGGTCAGCTGGGAAAAGATTATTAATCTGACCTTGAAACTGTGCAAATGCAATTGCCCATGAGTCACTATTTTGAAATAACCATTCAATTTGCTGCTTAGTGTAAGGAACATTGATTACAGCTGGTTCTTTACCAAAATATTTTCTAGATTCCATTCTGCTCTTCTGTGCTAAGCATGCTACTGCTTCAAAATAAGGATTTAATACTTTTGCTGGTGATACAGGCAGATGCAGCCATAAAAGTGGTCCGTTCTGCCATAAGACTGCTGTAGGAGTCAGCCTTGTAGGTAAAATACACGCTTGCCATGTCTGGCTGTAATCAATATAGCACACCTGCTGTTCCTGTATAGCCTGCTCTATCTGTGAGAGAGTCTGTCTGGCAGCTTCTGAAAGCTGCCTGCTAGAATTTGGATCACTGTCTCCTTTAAGTATCTCACTTAAGGGCTCAAGGTCTCCTGTAGGAAACCTCAAATAAGGTCTTAGCCATTGTATATCTCCTAATAGCCTTTGAAAGTCATTAAGAGTCTTTAAGTCATCTTTCCTGATTTCTATCTTTTGAGGCTTAATTTCTTTGGGGTATAACATATGACCTAGATATTGAAAAGGCGGGTGCCTCTGTACTTTCTCAGGAGCGATAACCAAACCTGCATGGCTTAGACACTGCTGTAACAATCCATATGTCTCTAGTAAAGTATCTTCATTTCTATGAGCCAACAAGATGTCATCTGTGTAATGAATTGCGTACACCTGCGGAAATTGATTTCTAACTTCCTGTATAGCTTGGGCTACAAATTTTTGGCATAATGTCGCACTATTTAACATACCCTGGGGTAAGACATTCCATTGATACCTCCTCATTGGCTCTTTGAAATTAACTGAAGGAATGCTAAAAGCAAATCTTTGACAGTCTTGTGGCGCTAAAGGAATTGTATAAAAACAATCTTTCAAGTCTAAGATAATCTTATGCGTGCCTTTTGGAATGGCTGCCGGGGACGGCAATCCTGGCTGTAACGCTCCCATTGGCTGCATGGTTGCATTAACCTCTCTTAAATCCTGAATTAATCTCCATTTTCCCGATTTCTTTTTAATAACAAAAATTGGAGAGTTCCATGGAGAATTAGATGGTGAAATATGTCCACTATCCAGCTGTTCCTGCACTAACTGCTGGGCAGCTTGCAATTTTTCTTGTGTTAGAGGCCACTGACTCACCCATACAGGCTCATCACTTTTCCATATTATCGGGTCTGCATGGAGTGCAGGTCTTTCAGTGACCTCTCCTAAAAATACCCTAATCCTGCTCTAGAAGGTCTACTGTCCGATACGACAGGCTCTACCTTTCCCTTATTATCTTTTCCTAGACCTTGATTAGGTAATAATCCTTGTTGAAACATCTGATTAGTAACAGCCATGCTGGGAGAATATAAATATACTCCCATTCTGGACATGATATCTCTGCCCCATAAGTTCACAGGTAAATGGGGAATAATATACGGCTTAAAGGTTCCTTCATGTCCTTCCTCATCTTTCCAATGCAGTTCATTGCTACTTTGTTCAGGATTTCTAGTCTGACCGATTCCTTGTAACTGTGTAATAGTCTCTGTTTTTGGCCACTTAGAAGGCCACTGACTGGCGGTTATGACGGAAGTATCCGCGCCAGTATCCAGGAGGCCAGAAAATCTTTTTCCATTTATAAACAAAGTGAGTTCTGGTCTCTGAGGACCTATGGTCTGTACCCAAAATGCATCAGATGAACCAAATCCATCTTCTCCTCTCTTTTCCTTTTTTAAGACCTCAACATAAAACCAACAATACTTAACCTCATCTAAGAAAAATTTTTAGAGTTAACACTTGAATGCACTGGCACAACTCTAACACAATCTCAGTGGCATACACATTGAGAAACAATTAACTAGATCCCTTGAACTGAGAAGTTTCTGTATAGCAAAAGACTTAATCAACATGATACAATAGCCTATACAATCAGAAAATATCCTCACCTTTCACTAATCCATTTCAAAAACAAAGAACTCTGGAACTTAGTCACCAAAAGAACAATTAATCTATTAACAATATATGCAGACTTAAACTCTCAATAGATGAACTTAAAATGACTGAAAACATTCAAAAATTGCTCAAATATATATAACACCCTTAACCATTAGAAAACTGTAAATCCAAACAACTCAGAGACTCCATCTTATCTCTGTAACATGACCAAAATCAAAAACACTACTCACAACTTACGTTTAAGAGAAACTCCTCCACTGCTGTTGAATTCTCAGAAAATTAGGCAACAAACTATAAAACTCAGCTATACTTCCTCTGGGCCTATATACAAAAGATGCTCAACCATACCACAAGGACACTTGCTCTACCATGTTCACAGGAGAATTACTTTAACATACACAGAATCTGAAAACAACTCAAATGTATCTCTTCTACACACATCAAAAGTGAGATAGCCACAAATACCATTAATACTTTTGAGTAACTCTAACCACACAAATTGAAAAACCTGTATAACAAGAACTTTTAAATCTCTGAAGAAATCAAATCAAGCCATCAGAAAATGGAAAGATCTCCTATTCTCTTGTAAAAACAGCGCCAACACAGCAAAATTGACAATGTTACTGAAAGCAATCTAGAGATCTAATGCAAATGCCCATTAAACTTGTAACAAAATTCTTTAGACTTTGAATAGAACAATCCTCAACTTTATGAGAAAAGACAAAAACTCAGGATAGCCTAAACAATCTTAAAATCCTGTACAATCAAGGAACTTCCGAATGCATCACAATCTCTGACTTTAAACTTTACTACAGCCACAGTACTGAAATCAATCCACCTTGGATACAAATTCACTTGCCTACAAACAGCAGACTTTTGACAAAAAGGCCAAAATTGTGAAATGAAAAGAAGCATTTTAACCTGCTTATCTCAGAGGCTACCTTAAAGTAAACCTGTCCTTTTTCTTTCAGTTGAAGCTGCGCTGCACGGCAGGGGGTAGAATACAGGCTCTCTTTGTTAGACTGCCTTCCTGAGCTCTGGCGGGCGGATTTTTAACTATCTTTCTTACTTTAACTTGTAAATCATAAAATTAGGAGAATTTTTGAATCCTCTCCTCTGTTCTATAGACTGTGTGAGGTTAAATTTGCTCTCTAAACTTACTTTTGCTCCTCCTTGCCTATTACTTACAGGTGGGTTAGATTAACTGGCTACTGTGAGCACGTGGCACCTCAGTCTCTGCAACAACTTGGTGATTCTTAGACCAAAAGTCATTTTTCCTTTACCTTTCCTACTCATTTAGCAATCGATAAAAGTTGCAATTTTGTGTCTACCACGCTAACAGATTCTCAATAACTCTGCCATTGTTCTGTTTCACTCTAAATTACCAACATATGTACCCAAATACTTTTTTTCTTATCCTATATTTAACTTATTTACAAATTTTTTACACCCAATTTAAATTTTGTCACGCTTTTCTACATTTCTTTATTCTACATCTCTAGTTCTGAGCGCTCACTACTCACGCATCCACCAATTTCTTCTCTCGTGGGCTCCTCACGTCTGGTCACCTCTTCCTTGCTTTTTGGGGAGCTCCGATAAGCCTCACGTTCTCCTCCGTCCATTCTCCGGTTTCTCTTGGGGTTCAGCAGACAGCATTCATGGTCTTCCATCGTCTTGTCTCTTCTCCGGGGTCATGGAGTTCTGCAGTCAGCACCGCGTTCCTTTTCGTACTTCTTTCTCCGGCCTTTGTCTCGAGGTTCCGCGGTCAGCTCCAGTTGTCTTTAATCTTGGGGTTCAGTGGTCAGCCACAGTTGTCTTTAATCTTGGGGTTCAGTGGTCAGCCCCACGTTATTTATGTCGGAGCCCGTTTGGGTCCAACACAAACTTCCTAACTTGGCTGGAACGGAGTCGCGAGGAATAATCAGACACAACTTACACGGTCATCTTGGAAAAGGCCAGAATCCCCGTTTATTGTCCCAACATCTTATATATCCATCCCAAATGAGCGGGAACACACAAAGGCTGTTGCCTGGGCAACCAGGTGCCTCGGCTTTAGTCACGTCTAGCAGTCAGGTAGGCCCTGAATTAGCATCTCTATAAGATAACCTTCAAATTGCATAAGGAAAGAAACCCCAAACATCCTGACCAGTTTCAGTCAACACCTCTTCTCAGGTAATTCACACTTTAACAAAGGAAGCTAGGAGCAAGGCATCCTGGCTTTTGTTAAGGGCAGACAGCTTGTCTGCAGAGCTATGTATCAGCTCAAACCAGGGCAATGGCTTTTGTGGCATATCAGAATATGCGCCCACATTGAAGCACTGGTTTATGTTACCAAGCACGGGAGATATCAAGTTAGTGCCCTGCTAGAGGCTTTATACCTGTTAAAAATCATTCACTGTCCTAGAAGTCATTATGTATTCTTCCACAAGAGAAAAGCAACCATCATTACCTGACTGTGAAGCCAGTGGTTACATTTTTATAAGTTCAAAGTCACTGGTGACCTAAGGTGATCTTCTAGGTATGAACCCTTATAAAAACAAAAAAGAAAGCTATGTGCTAGCAATATATAATGAAAAATATACTCATTCAAAAAGGGAGAACTGGTAGGACAACAAGGAAAGATTGTACCAAAGCAAGACTGAAATTTAGCAGAGCTAACATCCAATAGCTTAAGTCCATGCCCAGCATCTATGGCTTCAATATTGTTGTTAGGAAACTTTTCCAAAACCTTGGTACTGTGTACTATACATGGACTGTTTGTCGTCTTTCACTCAGTGCCTACAGCTATTCTTGAAAGATATGCCATATTCCTATCATTGTAGAGTTTTCATTGCAACTTTGATTTTAACTTCATAGTTACAAGCAAGGACTTCATGGGATCCCTTTGAAAGGAACCAACCATGGTATGCATTGTCAAGCTTCAATGATGTTTTTATGGAAACTTATTCAATTTTCAATGACCTATAACTCTTGTATCCTACATGCTATAAAATTATATCCACCATGCCAGTAAAATTTGGCATCTTAAGATGTCATTAATACCCTGCTTATCATAGTCACAGAAATATTTTAATTCTGGTGATTATGAACTGGAAAAAAATGATTCCGTATGAAGTCTTCCTCTTGAAGTAGCGAACTCATGCATTGGCACTCTCTATTTAGCATCTCTCTTTCAGATTGTCCCTTTGAAAAAAACCTGACTTTTTTTTAAAAAATGAGGTTGATGTTTTGTAACATGGAACCATATCTTTATCCATATCTAGATCTGATATAGATCTAACCTATCAGGCCAAGCAGTTTCTTTATTAATTAACCAATGAAATCAACAGATTGATATATAACACTCCCACATCAGCCTTGTTTATGGTGTTTTATCACAACAATAGAAAAGAAATTAAAATACCATGAAACTAAGAATTAGAAAGCTAGAACAAAAGACCAGGATAAAATCTTTAAAAGCCTGACATTAATGATCTACCATTACAAGTCAGGCCTCATACTTCCCATTATAACACAACTAGCTATGAACCAGATGCTAATACATAAAGACCTGTGAGAACTATGTTACAGTGAAACCATAACATATTTCAATAGCAATGTGTAGTTGCACTGAGGGTAGTCTCTTCTGTGTGAGAAACATAACTATAGCATATTGGTAACTTTGGCTAAATAAAGGAGACCTGTCAGTGTCATGTCTTATAATCTAATTTTAAAATTCACTGATATGAATTATAATTTTACCTAAAATTATAAACATCATACTATCTAGAATGCTTTTTGACTGAATATTGGGGTACTATGACTTGCTCAAGTTCACACAATGAAGTAATTATTGTGTGTATCCTGACATCTCTTCATTGTCTATGCTCTATAATTTCTCCTGTTAATATGAGCATTCTCATTTTTTAATATTTATTAATTTATGTTCATTGGTGTTTTGTCTACAGGTATGTCTGGGTAAGGGTGCCAGACATTTTGTAACTGAAATAACAGACAGATGTGAGCTGCTATTTGGCTGCTTGGAAATGAACCCACATGTTTTGAAAGAGCAACCATTGCTCATAATGTCAGTGCTATCTCTCCATCTCTATTTTCTTTATTTTTAATTAAAATTATTTATGGGTTCTTGATAATTTGGTTTTGTTTTTTTTTTTTCATTTTTATAATATCATCCCTTAAATAATATTCTTTTACTTTGTGAACCCTGGGAATTGATATTATATGTCAACAATACTAGATTTATAGATTCTTAACTCTAAGATGAGTCTTGAAGTTTTAGTGAAATAATTGATTTTTGTCTTTCACTACTATATATGATAACATAATGACATATTTCATGTGGACTTTTACGTATGTTCTTCTGTATACTCCACTGTTCTTATTTCTTTTACCCCTCATCTTTCCCATTATTCTCCTTTTTTTTTTGAACAGTTTAATTTCTACTTTCTTGTCATCAGAGCATACATGATATTTTGTATCTATTATGTCTAAGAATCACAAATGAGGTAAAACATAAAGCTGTTTATTGGTGAAAATTCAACTGTGATTATAAGCCACAATTTCTTTGTCAATTCCTCTCCTATTTTGGCTCTTAGGTTTGTTCTACTACATAGCTAATGATGTAATAAACATGTATAAGTATTTCTGTAATACTTTATCTTGGTTAGTATGATTTTAGATATGATTTTCTATTAAATTGATTTAATGAATGACATATTGACATATATTGTCTTCTGTAAAGGCTGATTTGACAACAGTATTTCTCATAATAAAATATACATGCCTGAATGTACATATAGGCATTTCATGCGTTATCTGGGGATTGATTATCCATTCTAAATATTGGCATCCTACACTGAATAGTATATTGAAAAATAAGTAGAGAATTAACATTTATTTATCTCTGTTTTCAGAATTATAATACATTGTTACCAGTTGCTTCATACCCCTGCCACCTATCCTTCCAAGCAATGATAAAATGCATCCTCAAACCGTGAGCCAAAATAAACCTCTTTCCTTAAGAGTCATGTGCCATGTCTTATAATCTAATTATATTGAGTATTACCAGAATAACTACTTTTTTCTTATATCATTTTCTTTTATTTGCTTTGTTTGTCTTTGTGTGTGTGTTTGTATTATACAGGATTTCCTATGGGGAACGGGTAGAAACCAATAGAATGAATGACTATTATTGGATTAGCTTGCATGATAGTACTTATGTAATACAAACATGTCTGTCTACATATTAAAGAACAATACAATTATTCACTTCTACAAGACTTGAAGTCCTAATCTGGCTCTGGAAATCTAGACATCACTTCAGAATCACTGAATTGGAGTTGATATTAAAAGGCTGAAGAAGATAGCATCTGATGTCATTGGCTATATGTACTCATTCAGAAATAAGATTGTCTTACAGCCATGCTTTCACCTATTATTTTGTGTATTGGCATCTTTTATTTTTCAATAACACCACTGGTTTAAGTAATTCCATATTTATGAAGGGCTTTTATCCCAATTACTAGTCAACGTTCATGACTCAATGAACTTAATTAGGGTTATCTATAAAACTGTGTATTTGAAATTATCTATTGGAGTCTGGTAAATCCTGTAGATATACAACTGAAGACAATGATGACTCCATCTATCCTGGAATCTAGGAATAGTTGATCATTCAAAAATAAAATGCAGGGTCTCATGATTCTCTTGCTCATTCATGACTGATTATTATTAACATTCTTGTGTGAGCCCAGTGTACATAACTGCATGTATTGTCAGTTCATGGTTGCATTGCTTGTTTCAGTTAAAAATGATGTCTTATAGCTCTTTCCCTTATCTTGCAACTCTTACAAACATCTTACCTTATCTTCCACCAAATCAGCTATTTCCTAGAGAAAGTGGTTTGAATTATGATAAGACTATAACTTCAATTAACAATTGTCATGGTCAGCCATGAATCTTTATATTTACCACCATTTGCTATAAAGACGGACATCTTTGAATATAGTTGAGAGTAACTTTTGCCCACTGCCATGAAAACAGATATTCAGAAGGGAGTTTGATGCCACTTCAATTTAACTAAAGAACAGTATGAATTTTACTTCTCAGTTCCCAAACTTCCTCATGTATCACCACATATACCTGAAATCCAATCACAGGGCAGTTGGTTAATGACATAACAGTCATTCTACTATTGTGTCAGTGGCATATCGTGCCTGGTAGTTTGGATTATGGCTCAAAAGTTTTCAGATAAGTAAGACCATTTTGTCTTTTGTCCACTAGCAGCATGTATAGCACCTTATATCACTTTGAAAGTCAGCTTGTCAGGATGAAGTTCCAAATTCTATTCTAGTTTTATTTAATTCTATCTTACAACAAAGACATATGGTGTGTCTAGTAAATGGCTGATGTTCTTAATTATGATGCACTACCAAGAGAATTAATGAAAGCAAATACTGTTCTGGGTGACCCTGTGTCTTCTTGGTTTAATCTCATAATGCTGACTTCATAAATAGTTTGCAAATGTTCTTTACTTTTATATTTAATAGAGTAAGTATTGTTTTATCTCTGTTTCTTTAAGCACCTAGTGGAAATCTACAATAAATCTGATTCTTATTTTTTTTTCTTTTCTCTTCTTCCTATTCCTACTTCTTCTCTTCTTCCTCCTCTTCATCTTTATTTGGAGACATTTTATTCCTTCTTCAATCTCAATAATGGTTTTATATCTTCTTAAGTTTTGTAATTCATCCTCATTAAATGATGTCATTATGGGGCATATGCACCTAGAAATTATTCCATGTCTTTTAAATTCTCCAATTTACTTTCCAATTTAAATTCTCCAATAACTTAGATTTTGAAGTTATGAAGCTATCTTTATAGTATTTTTTTTTTTCATTTCAATGTTATCTTAGGCAGTGTCTCTCTTATTATCTCTAATTTTATGCATTTAGGTCTTATCAGTAATTCTTTTGTTAAATTTCACTAAGGGTTTGAAAACTTCTTTGTTTTTTTGAAGGAAATATTCTTCATTTTATTGATTCTTTTGTATTTTTCTATTTCTATTTTATTAATTTCTGCCGTGATCTTAATTATTTTTCTCTGTCTACTACATTAAGCTCAACTTCTTACTGTTTTTCCAAAGGCCTTAACCGTATCATTACTTACAATATCACAGTTTTATGACATGTAATCTTTTTGGGGGGGGGTGTTCCCATTATATCATAGATATTTTTGTATTGTGCTTCCACTTCTTTTTAATTCTAGGATTATTTTTCATTTCCTTTTTAAGTTATTCCTTTTTTTTTTTTTTTGATGTTCATGTCCAGTGCCTTTTCCTTTTTTT
>NW_026068339.1:236018-241079 GCF_014885135.2 Alexandromys fortis
GTCTGGCTTACCTCACTCAGGATAGTGTTTTCTATTTCTGTCCATTTGCATACAAAATTCAAGAAGTCATTGTTTTTTACTGCTGAGTAGTACACTAATATGTATATATTCCATGCTTTCTTCATCCATTCTTCCATTGAAGGGCATCTAGGAGTTTCCAGGTTCTGGCTATTACAAACAATGCTGCTATGAGCATAGTTGAGCATATACTTTTGTTGTATGATAGGGCATCTCTTGGGTATATTCCCAAGAGTGGTATTGCTGGGTCCAGGGGTAGGTTGATCCTGAATTTCCTGAGAAACCGAAACACTGCTTTCCAAAGTTGTTGCACAAGTTTGTATTCCCACCAGCAATGGATGAGTGTACCCCTTTCTCCATCATTGGTGATTTTGATTTTAGCCGTTCTGACAGGTGTAAGATCTTATCTCATAGTTGTTTTTATTTGCATTTCCCTGATAGCTAAGGAAGTTAAACATGACCTAAAGTGTCTTTTGTTCATTTGAATTTCTTCTGTTGAGAATTCTCTGTTCAGCTCAGTGCCCCATTTTATAATTGGGTTGATTAGCATTTTAAAGTCTAGTTCCTTGAGTTCTTCATATATTTTGGAGATCAGACCTTTGTCAGTTGCCGGGTTGGTAAAGATCTTTTCCCAGTCAGTGGGTTGCCTTTTTGTCTTAATGAAAGTGTCCTTTGCTTTACAGAAGCTTCTCAGTTTCAGTAGGTCCCATTTATTCAATGTTGCCCTTAATGTCTGTGCTGCTGGGGTTATATATAGGAAGTGATGGCCTGTGCCCATCTGTTGTAGAGTACTTCTCACTTTCTCTTCTATCAGGTTTACTGTGTTCAGACTGATATTGAGGTCTTTAATCCATTTGGACTTGAGTTTTGTGCATGGTGATAGATATGGATCTATTTTCATTCTTCTACTGATTGACATGCAGTACGTCTATCTAGGACCTTTTGGCTTTCATGGTTTCCATAGAGAAGTCAGGTGTAAATCTGATCGGTTTGCCTTTATAAGTTACTTGCCCTTTTTCCTTTGCAGCTCTTAATATTCTTTCTTTAATCTGTATATATTGTGTTTTGATTATTATATGGCGAGGGGATTTTTTTTTTTTTTGAACCAGTCTGTTTGGTGTTCTGTATGCTTCTTAAATATTCAAAGGAATATCTTTCTTTATGTTGGGAAAGTTTTCTTCCATAATTTTGTTAAAAATATTTTCTGGGCCTTTGAGTTGTGACTGACTCTTCTCCTTCTATCCCTATTATTCTTAGGTTTGGTGTTTTTATAATGTCCCATATTTCCTGAATGTTTTGTGATGAGAATTTGTTGGCTTTGCCATTTTCTTTGATCAGTGCGCTTATTTTCTCTATGGTGTCCTCAGAATCTGAGATTCTTTCTTCTATCTCTTGTATTCTATTGATTATGCTTGTTTCTGTAGTTGTTGACCTAGATTTTCCATATCCAGCCGGTCCTCAGTTTGTGTTTTCTTCCTTGCTTTTGTTTCAGTTTTCAATTCTTGAACTGTTTTCATTACCTGTTTGATCATTTTTTCTTGGTTTTCCAGGGTATCATTTATGTATTTACTCATTTCTTCAAACTTTTTGTTGTACTTCTCATCCATTTATAGAAAGGCATTTTTTACACGTTGTTTAAGAGACTTTATAGCTTTCATAAAGTCAAATTTTTCTACTTCTTCTGTGCTAGGATGTTCAAGTCTTCTGTTGTAAGATCAGGGGTTCTGGTGTTTTCATGTTGTTTTTCAGATTGGTGAATTCTTGCCTTGGCGCCTGCCCATCTCCTCCTACCGATGGTATTTAGGGGGTCTTCTAAAAAAGGATCAGATTTCCCTGTTGGCCAGGGGTCCCACTTACAAAATGCCCCCGCTTTGTTTCCTTGCTCCTGCCGTGGGCCAGGATCCCTCTCACCACTCAGAAGAGTCTTCAGGAACAGGACCAAGCTCCCTGTTCACCAGGGACCTCGCCAACCAAATGCCTACCACTCTGCAGGCCAGCCACCAAAACAAAGAAACTCCCGCCGCCCTCTGCCCCGAGCTCCTGACCCAGCACCCAAACAGGCTGAACCTGGTGATCCCTTGGCCCTGCGGAAGAGAAGGAGAAGGAAGGAAGCCCATGGGCGCAAGCTGGGATGAGCCAGGAAGAGAGAGGTCGCAGCAGAGGAGGAGCAGGCCCACCAGAGAGGAGCAGCCCCCGCAGACTGACCAGGGAGTCAAGGTGGTCGGGGAATGCCCCCGCTCCATTTCCTGGGTCCTGCCATACATAGGTCAAGAACACTCTCACCACTCAGGAGGGTCTTCAGGGAAAGAACCAGGCTCCCCATTCTCCAGGGACCTCGCCAACAAAAGGCCTACCACTCTGCAGGCCAGCCACCAAAAAACCTACTTGATTTAGTTGTAGTGGGGCAATCTGTTCTCAGTGTGGGCTTCACTGTTTCAATCTTAGACCATCAGAAAATATGTTTGTGTCTCTGCGCCACGTCTCTGCCGCATCTGCCTTAACTTACTCTTTGAATCTATCATGGTTCAAAAAGTGTAAATGTATTTTTAGGCTTTTTAAGTATTTATGCTTTTTGTAATCAGGAATTTATTCTATTTTTGAGGATTCTCCATGAGCTGTTGTAAAAAAAAAAATGTGTAGTCTTTATTACTTGTGTGGAAATTTCTGTAAACATTAGGCATTTTTCATTTTTATTTTAATTTAAGCTTTTATTGTTTATTTTTATTACTATGGCCTCTCTTTTTCTAAGATTTGACTCTTAAAAATCTTCTACTATTCTAGTGTTTCAGTTATTTCATAACTTTCTATCTAGTAGCATTTATTTAATTAAATAGGGTATACCTGTTTTAGTATGTATATTTATAATTTTTATTATTCCATTCATGAGTAAACTGCCTCCTTACTGAGTGTAAAGTGATCTTCCTTATCTGTTTTGACTAGTTTTTGGTTGAAGTCCATATTGTCAGAAATTCGAACAGCATATCTTGCTTGTTAGGTCCATTTTTTGAAGTACCTTTCTCCAAATATTTATATGTAGGTGAAATATATCTTTGATGGTAAGGTATATAACACTGAGGCAACAAACATATGCATCCTATGCAATCTATTAATATATGTGACTTTATTGGAAATTATAATTATTAACATTCAGACTTACCATTGATAGCTCATATTAATTCCTCCCATTTATTTGATTTGTGTGTTTTGTTTTATTTTACCTTTTTTGATTAACACTCCTGATACTGTTCCATTTTCCATTGTAGTCTCTTTGGCATCATTATTCTTCTCTTCAGTCTGAAGTAAACCTTCTAATATGATCTACAGTACTGACTTAGTGTTGAAATATCCTTAAAGTCTATTTTCCATCATGAAAATTTCTTATGTCTCCTTTATTTATAGCAAGACAGTTTTGCTTGATTTATAGCTGTTACTATACAGAACTTGTATTACATCTTTCCAATCACTTCTTATCCTAAATGTTTCTATCAAATTATGTGCTATGAATCTGAGGGGGTCTGCCTAAAGAAGTTTCATGACTCTCATCTATTTCTGCTTTCAAAATATTTTAGTGTGTATTTTAATGTTTTACCAACAATATGTCATGAGTATCCGCTTTCCATTTGATTTTTCTGAGACTGCTTATACCAAGATGGAAAGCATTTTTATTAAGACTTTGGTAGCCTTCTATGATTTTATTGAAAACACTAACTATGCTTTTGGCATGGACTTCTTGTTCATATACTATGTCTTTTTACCATGTGCCAAGATTCCTGTTTATCCCATTTGTGAATTTTAAAAAAAAAAATAATTTTCGTAGATTGAGCATTCCATTTCCTTTTCCTTGTCCTCAAGCACCAATAACCTACCTTCTGTGGTGATTCTCTGTGGGACAATATTTTCATTGACCATTACATTAAACTTATTTTTTACTTCCTGCTTCTTTTGCTGTGTATCCAACCTTTTATTCAAAAGCTTCATTAATTTTCATTTCATGTATTTTCTTTATAATTTATTTTTATTTCAGCTATTCATTTGTGTTTTCTTAGACTTCATGCAACTGATTGCTATATTCAAGTTCATTTCTTATTATGTCTTATTTTGATGCACCAAAACTGCTGAATATGTTTTACCTGTTCTTTTGAATTATCTCTATTAAATTTTGATTTTCCCTCTTTAGAGAATATTGGTACAAAATTGATGAAATTTGGAGAGAAGAGAACATTTTCCTTATTATTTTTATTGTAATTGGATCTGGACTTCTGGAATTTGGAGGTGGGTTTCTTTTGATTTAAAATTTTAGTCTAATTGACCAGAATTCCAAGGCAGGAATGTATGTTAGGATGCTATGAGAAGACAAAGGGTGAAGTTGAGATATGCGAGATGATGTTCCAACTTGGTGTTGAGGTCTCTTATTGGGTGTGGTTCAGTGATGGAGCAAATTCATAGAAAGTATGGTGAGAATTAGAGTGGGATTGGGTCTAGGACTGGGTGTGAGAAAACAGTGTCTCTAACTCATGGTTTTTATGTGTGGGTCTTTGGAGAGGAAGGACTTTTGGAGCTTTTAACATATTTTTAAGTATAAGCATATAGTAACCTTGGATTGTTATCATCCACAGTATTAAAAAAAGCATAGTATATGGACAAAATATTTACATATAATACCCAAACTTTTCTTTAAAATTTTTGACTGTGAAGGAGCTAAGTACAGAGAGACATTTCATTATATGGGCTGCCAAGCTAAACTAGAATGGATTTCATAAGGGTATGACGTCAGAATTTGGATCTAAGGATATGATGCTTTGGAGAGGGTCTTCTTTTGTTTTCACAGAGGATGAGACTCTATGGATTGCTTCTATCCCAATATGCTATGACAGACCACACCTTCCTGAAAGATTGCTGTGAACACCCTCAAAAATTACTTCGCTCAACTGCCAACTGAGATGAAACTAGTACATAGGTTATACCATGAAAGTCCTGTATAACAGCGCCCCTGTACAAAAATAGTTTTTAAATGTTCTTTTACATTTAAAGGGGGATATATTT
>NW_026068339.1:242078-249169 GCF_014885135.2 Alexandromys fortis
TTTTTTTTTTTTTTTTTTTTTTCTTCGTTGCTTTTTGGTTCCTGTCCTGGAGCTAGCTCTTTAGACCAGGCTGGCCTCGAACTCACAGAGATCCGCCTGCCTCTGCCTCCCAAGTGCTGGGATTAAAGGTGTTCACCACCACCGCCCAGCTGTCTTGGCTTTTGAAATGACAGAAGATTAAGTAGGCAGAGTAAACAAAACTGAATTCTGGGAGAAAGAAAACTGAGTCAAGCAGACACTATAGCTCTCCTTTCCAAGATGGACACAGGTTAAGATTCTTTCTTGTAAGCCACCACCTCGTGGTGCTACACACATTATTAGAAATGGGTTAATCAAGATGTGAGAGTTAGCCAATAAGAGACTAGAAATAATGGGCCAAGCAGTGTTCAAAACAATATAGTTTCTGTGTAATCATTTTGGGTACAGCTAGCTGGGAGCCGGCCCACAGCCCACAGCCCTCATTACTACATTATTTGGTTAATTTTGATATTCTTTCTCGTCCTTTTAGTTAGTGTAGGTAAGGGTTTATCTACCTTATTCATTTTCTCAAACAACTCTTTATTTCATTATCTGTATTATTAACTCTTATATTAATTGAATATTTGTATTTTTCTTTTTTTTTCTGTTGCTTTGATTTTAGTCCTGAATTTGACTACTTCCTGCTGCCTACTCCTCTTGGGTGTGTTTGCTTCTACTTGTTCTGGAGATTTCAGATATGCTGTTAGGTTTCTTGTATGAAATTTCTCCAAATACTTCATGAAAACACTTAACACTAAGTGTTTTCCTCTTAACACTACTTGTGCTGTGTCTCATAAATTTGGGTATATTGTGCATTCATTTTCATTGAATTATAGGAAGTCTTTTTTTCTTTGTGTCTTTGTTTTTATCCAGTAGAAACTCACTAGAGAATTGTTCAGTTTCCTTGAGTTTGTAGACTTTTGAATGTTGCTGTTGTCACTGAAATCTAGCTTTAATCCACTGTGTTCGGATAAGATGCAAGGAGTTATTTCACTTGTTTTTTTATCTGTTGAAACTTTCTTTGTAATCAAGTATATGTTCAGTTTTGGAAAAGGTTCCATGAGATGCTGAGAAGAAAGTGAATTCTCTTGTGTTTGGGTAAAATGTTCTGGATATACCTGTTATGTCCATTTGAGTCATAACACTTATTATTTCTGTAATTTATCTGTTTAATTTCTATCTGTTTTGCTTGTACAATGGTATAATAACATTCATTCTTTATATAATTTTTTTCTATTTTCCTTCTTTCCTTAATAATTCTGGAAATAAAACTTGATCCTTTACATATACAAGACAAATATTCTACCACAAAATCAACACTCTTAATGCATTTTAAATATTATTGTATAATAAATTTAATATATTATGTACCTTTTGTCCTAAAAAGATGAGGTTTGAACAAGAAATGTCCTCAATAGGCTCTGGCACTTGAAAACTTGGTTTACAGTTGGTGAGATTGTTTGTAGAACTTTAAGTACTGCATCCTGATTGGGGTAAATATGTTCCTGGACACAGACAGTCTTTGAAGTTATATAGACTTACTCTACATTCAGTTAATTAAAACAAATTTATGACAATTATAATACATATATAAACATTTTTTAAATGATTACATTGTGTTTATGTCATAGAGAATATAACAGGGCTATAACCTTGATTATGTTTCTTAGAACTTCTACCATATTACAAGGAAAAATATGTCTGTAATTTTATGCAAGAATAATCCCTGTTATGGTTCACATCAAGCAGAAAGGGAATTTTCAATAAAATGATGAAAAACAGTGTTAGGATATAATGTCCATTCTTGGATATAAATCACACCCAAAATGGTGTCTTCAAATTATAGAGAATAGGAGCAAAAGATTTATCTCCACCACTGATGATAGACTGGGGATCTAAAGATGTGTTTGTTTTGAGATCATATATCAAATACTGGAAGCCAAGCTTGTTCATGTATTTTTAAATGTCAAGAAATTTCTGCTTTTCAATCTACAACTTATCCACAAATTGTATATTATAATTGGAAGGCCAAATGTAGATAATCAAGTAAAGATTAGGACATCATGGAATGTATCTCATTCAATAAATTTATTTATATTTCTTGTCAACACTTACCAAATAATTTTAGTCACAGTGAAGTCAGCATGAATGTGAAAATGTGGAACTGAAGAAACATATGCATGGAAAAGAAAGAAATTAAATTTAGCACCAAATTGATGGTTGTGTTCATGCTAAATTTAGAACAGGGTGGTGAGATTTTAGAATGAAGAGAGTTTTATTAAATTATATAGTAATTTCTATTACACTTAAATATTTAAATTATTAAATCATTGTATATATGCATTTGTTTGTCAGTCATGATCTTTATAATACTGCAACATGTATGCATATATTTTAGCATAACTTACATATTATATAATTATTTTATTTTAAATTATACATTTATAAGTTTATTAACTATTTTATTCTCAAAGATTATGTCAATTAAGAGTGTAAAACATGAGAGAATTATATCTTGAAAAAAGTTGAGTATTTGTCAAAAATAGAGAAGATTATTTCTGACAAAACCTAGAATAAAGAACTTTTAAAATAAGTAGTATATTAATTAGGGTTTCTGAAATTGTTAATCATTTGGCATAATGGATAATTCTTGGTAATTTGTTACACTGCTTCAAACTACATAAATATAGTTACACACACACACACACACAGATACTATTTACCTGTGCTTTAACCCTTTCTGTGCAGAAGATATATTATTTACTAATGTCAACATATGTCACTTCTATACTTCACATAAATCAATGATAATTTAAAATGAATAATCACCAACATTTATGAGTGGTCTAAATTCCAAAGATCTCAATTCCAATTATCTTTGTTTAAGTGAACTTAAATCCAGTGATTTCACCTCTAAACGTAGTAACTGTAAAGTTAAGATTCAACTTAACTTTTAACATCTTGGAAAATCCCAGCCACATAGTTCAAATTCCACATAATCACTTCATTCCTTAAGTTTATTGAATAATTCTTAAATGTTAAGTATTGATTTATGTAAAGTCAAAATAGTTCTTAAGATGAACCTTGAATTTTAGTATAAAGTGAAGTAACTTTTAAATGAATAAACTATGTAGTAGACAAATTAAGATTTAATATATCCTCTCGAAGCACAGAAAAGAAACCAAAAATATTGGTGGTAAGCAGGTGGTGGTGGCATGTGTGTTTAAACCCCACACTCAGGAGGCAAAAGTAGGTGGATCTCCCGTTGAGTTCAAGGCCAGCGTGGTCTTCAAGAGAGTTCCAGGACAGCTAATACAGAGAGAAACCCTATCTCAAAACACACACAAACACACACACACACACACACACACACACACGTGTGTGTGTGTATGTGTATCTGTATATAGTTACATATGTGTGTGTGTTTTATTATTTTAAAGTTATTCTCCTTGAAAAGTCTACCCATGCAGATGATACCATGGCAAAGTCTTAAAAGAAGACAAGAAAGTTATGCCATAAAATTTTAAGCAAATAAAACAAATATCTGTCTAATAATGCCATGACTATGTCTCATCACATTGAAAGAGGATACATGTGAAGAGAAAAAGAGAAAGTAATGGAAAATAAGATTGACCATTCCATGTATCAGAGCTTATATTTTAAGTAAGTCTTGATGGGACTTTGAAAAAATTATATTTAACTTCTTAATATTATCTTAGTTAATTGACTGACTTTTACCTTTTCCAACCTTCAATACTTTCAGCAAAATCAAATTTTTACTTTAATTTGAGTTTTAAAAATATTTGAAAGAATCTTGCTGTATACTATATTCAAAACTATTGGCAGAACTGATAAAACAGATTTGAAGTGTGTCAATGCAGTTTCAGAAATATGGTCAAATTATGATAACTTTCAGTAACACAAGTATCTACTTGTGTTGGTAATTTAATCACTGAGTATAAGAAAGAAATCAAACATTATGAAGATTTTGATCTGAAAATTAAAAAGTAGAATTAACATTTACTGAAATAGACTATTTCTGTAGTTCCAATTTTGTAGAGGGAGATAAGGGACTGAGTCCTAATTTCTTTAAACTTTGTGTATTAGAAATACTAAAACTTCTGATATGTTAAATATCTTTTGTAGTTATTGAGGAAGACATGTAGGATACATATTTAATTTGATAATTAACAAAAATTGCAATTCATTTCTGCCATAAAGTACCTGAAGTCACAATACACATAATCCATGTTTTTAAATACTCACTAGGCATATCCCCACTTTTGAAGTCAAAAATATATATGGAAGGGCCATAAATAACCCATATTTTGAAAAAAATTGGCTAGAAATTTGAGGGCTTTCATGTTACTATTGGGTCACTAAGTATATCAATCAAACTCTAGGTCACACTCTTATGCCCAGGATTAGGTAGCCAGCAGAAAAATGACATTTTATTTTATATGCATTTATTGTTGTTTGTTGTTTTTGTTGTTTGTCCTATTGGGTTTTTGATTGTTTTGATTTTCCTATTTATATTTTTGAGAAAGAGATGAGATTGAAGGAGGGACAGGAGAGAGAAGAAAGAGGATGAATTTTAGGTAGGTAGGAAGATAAGAAAGATCTGAGAGAAGCTGGAGAAGAAATAATACGACCATTATATATTGTGTGAAATAAATTTTATTAAAACAGATTGAAAGAAGAAGAAATTTTTATTTTGTTTTCCTTAGCAGGAATGAATAGTAGTAGTTTTTCTGGTGATTTTAGAATGTAGTAAAAGGCCAAAATTCTCTAGAAGCATATATTATAGTGATTGTGAGGAGGGGGCTAATTTTAAGCAAGAAACATAAACTGAATTCATAGCTTCATAAAAGAAAAAAGGAGTATGAGGGGACAGAGGAAGATAGCTAAGTATACTGGGCAAGAAAGCCTATGAAATCTTTCACAATGCATCACTATTCTTGAAGAAATAATTAGCAAGTTGGGCAGTAGTGGCACCCACCTTTAATCAAGGCACACAGGAGGTAGAGGTAGACAGATCTCTGTGAGTTCGAGGCCAGTCTGGTCTACAAGAACTAGTTCTAGGACAGGCTACAAAGCTACAGAGTAACCATGTCTTGAAAAATAAAAAAAAAAAAAAGTAGATATGATAGCTAATTTTTATGTTAATTTGACACAAAGTAGGGTAATTTTTGAGGAAGGAATCTTAATCATGAAAATGCCTCTATAAGATGGACGTATAGCCAAGTCTGTAGGGCACTTAATTAAAGAGTGTTTGAATTGATAGGACCCTGTCCATTATGTGTAGTGGTGGTGGGATCCCTGGGCAGATGGTACTGGGCTCAGTGAGAAAGCAGACTGATAAAGCAATGAGAAGCAATGCAATGAGTAGTGTTACTCCATGGATTCAGCTGCTGTTTCTGGCTCCAGGTTCCTGCTTTGAGGTCCTGCAATGATTTCCTTTTATGTGGTCTATGATTGGGATATGCAAAATGAAATAATCCTTTTACTTTCCAAGTTTCTTTTGGTCATGTTACTTTTCTTCACAGAAATAGTAACACTAACTAATACAAAAAGGCTAATAAGTGAAAGGAATGCCCAAAATAGTTGTCAGAAGACAAGAAAGAAAGAAAAAAAATGAGTGCAATAGCTATCTAGGAGAGGGCAATTGTAAAGAGACCAGGAAATATAATTTACAATATATGATATGATCGGTATCCAACACTGGATTGTCCTCTTGAATTTATTTTCTCTAGACATATGTCACTCACATAAGAGTACTTTATATCATAGTGCTGTATTAAAACAGGGTTGTGGTTTGTCTGAGTACAGAACGAAGAATATATTTAAAATAACATTCATATCTTTCAAAATTTCAATCCATGAGGTAGCAATGATTACTCACAAAGATTTTATCAATTATATACACAAAATATAGTAAAAAATTAGTATTATGAGAATTGTTAGTTCTATTTCTTAGGACAAAGGATTGTTTCATTCTAAGCATCTGATACATTTAGTAATTTATAAAAATTTGTAGCATATTTTAAATGGCATAAACAAGTTGTTGGATCTTATATTTTAATAAATATATTATATTCAATGTCACTACAAAAATAAAAATTCATTTGTTAGTATCTGATGTCTAATAGAATCATTATTGTCATATTATAGGGTGACTCCATTTTAATCTTCTAAGCATATAAATTTGTGTGTATGTATTTTCTGTTATATTTAGAAAAACATTTTATACTTAAAAATATTTAAGCTTATAATTACAGCCTTTCTACTTCCCTGTTGCATTAATAGGAGCGGCAGCAGGGCTGCGTCCCCGGCACCCGGCCGCCCGCATGGCTAGCTTATGCCCAAAATAATTACACAGAAACTGTATTCTAGTTCCAGCTTCTTTTTTTATGTCTGAAAGATCGTAATAATTTTTAATAATTTTGTATTATTGAAGACAACACAAACAAATCAGGTCCTCAACGTGACAAAGTTAGGTATTTGATATTAAAGTTGTGAAACATCCTAGTGATCTTATGTCAACACAGTCCCAAACTTGTTCTAGGCATTAACATCGTTCATGTTCTTTAAGTGATTTATGTCTTCTAATATTCTTCGAAAGTCATATTAAATCAGTCTTGGGATTTCTGAAGCTTGCTTAGATTTTCAAACATTACCTGAACAAGGAGATTTGCAAATCATAACAAAAGAGGAAAAGTTAAATGAAAACCGTAAAACTGAAAAAATTAAGTCTTCATTGTGTGACAAGATATGGGCTGAGGCCGACAAATAAACCACCTAGAACAAACCAATACATGTTAATTTTTAAAAGAATAATAGCATATTAGAGCCTAAGGAAAATATTATGCTTAGGATTTAATTTTTTTGTGCTTTACTAAGTAAAAAGTTTGCATAATCTGGTCACATTAGATAATGCTCATTGCTGTGGAACTTAGATTTTGATACTCCTTATCTTCTATAAAAGTTGCACAAGGCAGATGTTTTTTTTTTGTTCTTTTTTTTATTTTATTGAGAATAAGAAAAAAAAAGTATCCGCCTCCTCCCAGCCTCCC
>NW_026068339.1:256453-273616 GCF_014885135.2 Alexandromys fortis
CTCCCATATACCCCTACCCCTTCCTATTCTTCTTCAAATTTATGACCTCTACTTTCATTAATTGCTGTTGTATGCATGCCTATGTGTATATACTTATAATATCAACAGGATGTATAATGGTATATATATATATATATATATATATTATCATGGATAAAAATTGGCATTGGACCAACAACTGTTATTCTCCCGAATTAAATCACTTTCCCTCTTCTCTTTTCTTCTTCCAGGTACTCCCAGTTACCATTGCTCAAAACATTTATTTGTCCCTGAAATAAATTAATAACTTTTAACCTCTTTTTGTGGATTATTATTATAACATATGCATGTATGTATGTTCATTCACACACACACATACACATACACACACACACACACACATGACTTGCTAAGTCCTAGAGTAGAAGGTCCAACTGTCTATGTATTGCTTTTATTGGTTAATCAATAAAGAAACTGCTTGGTCTGTTAGGGAAGAACTGAGGTAGGCAGAAAAGACAGAACTGAATTCTGGGAGGAAAAAAGCAGAGACAGAGAGAGAGCCACCATGTAACTGCCAGGTCAGATATGCTGAATCTTTCCCAGTAAGCCAGAACCTCATGATGATATAGAGATTATTAGAAATGGGTTTAATCAAGATGTGAGAATTGGCCAATAAGAGGCTAGAGATAATGGACCCGACAGTGTTTAAATGAATACAGTTTCTGTGTGATTATTTCAGGTGTAAGATAGCCAGGTGGCTGGGACAACAAGCAGCCCATTCCTCCTGGCACAGAATGGTGCTCCAATGTGGTAGACTGACTCCATGTAAAATCTGAGAGAGCTCCAAAAAGAATACAGAGTTTAATACAGCTACTTGCTGTTCATTTGAAGCATGCTGCAGCTGCTTTAAGAAAAATTTTTTTTGATTCAGCTGTAGTGAGAAAAAAGGTTATGGTAGTTTTAAAGTGCCAGCTTCCTGGGCTATGCTGCAAGCTCATCTCTGGTTCCTGAAGAAGACAAAGCATTTGAATGGGGTTTGTGAGTAAAGTGCTATGGTTTGTTTGATGGCAACTGGACTCACTGTGTGCCTAGAAGGGGTCATTACCTCACAGCAGCTCAGAGGTACAAGCAGCACCACCATGTTAGCAGTGCCCATGGCTCAGAGGAACAAACAGTTCCACCATGTTGGACTGGGTGGGGCAAGCCCCCAGTACTTGTATTTGACCTAGGATTTCTGCAGCTTACATTCTTGAGCACTTACTATTTTAAAAGCCTAAAGCGAAATTGTTCCTGGACAGTAAAGAATTACAGATTCAGAATAGGACAGATTAATATATAAGCAACCTCTAAATGGGTCATGGTGTTGTATAAATGTACGCAGGCTTGGAAGAAAAAAGATAAAGAGTATACAGAGTCATGAAATAAAGTTAATACTTTAAAAAAAAGGGTAAAGTCCTTAAAGAGACAGAGGAGATAATCATAGATTAAAGGAAGTAAAACAAAAATAAGGAACGTGTGCTCGCTTCGGCAGCACATATACTAAAATTGGAACGATACAGAGAAGATTAGCATGGCCCCTGCGCAAGGATGACACACAAATTCGTGAAGCGTTCCATATTTTTATGATAATCAAAACACAAAGCATACAGAATAAAGAAAGGATATTAAGAGCCGCAAAGGAAAAAGGCCAAGTTACTTACAAAGGTAAACCTATCAGAATTACACCTGACTTCTCTATGGAAACCATGAAAGCCAGAAGGTCCTGGATAGATGTTCTTCAGAAACTAAGAGATCATGGATGCAAGCCCAGACTACTATACCCAGCCAAGCTTTCGTTCACTATAAATGGAGAAAACAAAATTTTCCAGGATAAAAACAAATTTAAACAATATGTAGCCACAAATCCAGCCTTACAGAAAGTAATAGAAGGAAAATCTCTAACCAAGGAGTCCAACAATGACCACAATAACTCAGACATCTAGAGACCCGTCACCAGCGCAACTCAAAGAAGGGACGCACACGAACTCTACTACTAAAGAAGTGACCGGAGTTAACATCCCCTGGTCATTAATATCACTTAATGTCAATGGGCTCAACTCACCTATAAAAAGGCACAGGCTAAGAGATTGGATACGAAATCAGGATCCAACATTCTGCTGTTTACAAGAAACACACCTCAAACACAGAGACAGGCACCTACTCAGAGTAAAGGGCTGGGAAAAGGCTTATCAAGCAAATGGACCTAAGAAACAAGCAGGTGTGGCCATACTAATTTCTAACAAACTTGACTTCAAACTTAAATCAATCAGAAGAGATGGAGAGGGACATTTTATACTCATAACAGGATCAATTCATCAAGAGGAAGTCTCAATCCTGAATATCTACGCCCCTAATATAAAAGCACCCACATACGTAAAAGAAACATTACTAAAACTCAAGGCAGCCATCAAACCGCACACACTAATAGTGGGAGACTTCAACACTCCTCTCTCACCAATGGACAGGTCAATCAGACAGAAACCTAACAGAGAACTAAGAGAATTAATGGAGGTAATGAATCAATTGGACTTGACAGACATCTATAGAATATTCCACCCAAATCGGAAAGAATATACCTTCTTCTCTGCAGCTCATGGAACCTTCTCGAAAATTGACCACATACTCGGTAACAAAGCAAACTTCCACAGGTACAAAAACATATTAGTAACCACCTGTATCTTATCAGATCACCATGGATTAAAGTTAGAATTCAACAACAACCCTACCCCCAGAAAGCCTACAAACTCATGGAAACTGAACAGTCAACTACTGAACCACACCTGGATCAAGGAAGAAATAAAGAAAGAAATTAAAGTCTTCCTTGAATTCAATGAAAATAAAGAAACAACCTACTCAAACTTATGGGACACTATGAAAGCAGTCCTGAGAGGAAAGTTCATAGCACTAAGTGCCCACTTAAAGAAAACAGAGAAGGCACACATTGGAGACTTAACAGCCCACCTGAAAGCTCTAGAAAAAAAAGAAGCAGACTCACCTAGGAGGAGTAGAAGACTGGAAATAATCAAACTGAGGGCTGAAATCAACAAAATAGAAACACAGAAAACAATCCAAAGAATCAATGAAACAAAAAGCTGGTTCCTGGAGAAAATCAACAAGATTGATAAACCTCTATCCAAACTAATAAAACGCCAGAGAGTGAATATGCAAATTAATAAGATCAGAAATGAAAAGGGGGACATAACCACAGACACAGAGGAAATTCAAAGAATCATTAGATCTTACTACAAAGGCCTGTATGGCACAAAACTGGAAAATGTAAAAGAAATGGACACGTTTTTAGATAAATACCATATACCAAAGTTAAACCAGGACCAGGTGAACAACCTAAATAGACCTGTTAGTCGCGAAGAACTAGAAGCTGTTATCAAAAACCTCCCTACCAAAAAAAGCCCAGGACCTGATGGTTTCAATGCGGAATTCTACCAGAACTTCCAAGAAGACCTAATACCTATACTCCTTAATGTATTTCACAATATAGAAGCAGAAGAGTCATTGCCAAATTCCTTTTATGAAGCTACAGTCACTCTGATACCAAAACCACACAAAGACTCAACCAAGAAAGAGAACTACAGGCCAATCTCACTCATGAACATCGACGCAAAAATCCTCAACAAAATACTGGCAAACCGTATCCAAGAACACATTAGAAAAATTATCCATTATGATCAAGTAGGCTTTATCCCAGAGATGCAGGGCTGGTTCAACATACGAAAATCTATTAATGTAATCCACCATATAAATAAACTGAAAGAAAAAAACCATATGATCATTTCATTAGATGCTGAAAAAGCTTTTGACAAAATTCAACATCCCTTTATGATAAAAGTCTTGGAGAGATTAGGGATACAAGGGTCATACCTAAATATAATAAAAGCTATTTACAGCAAACCGACAGCTAACATCAAACTAAACGGAGAGAAACTCAAAGCCATCCCACTAAAGTCAGGAACACGACAAGGCTGTCCACTCTCTCCATACCTCTTCAATATAGTGCTTGAAGTTTTAGCAATAGCAATAAGACAACATAAGGGGATCAAGGGGATTCGAATTGGAAAGGAAGAAGTTAAACTTTCATTATTTGCAGATGATATGATAGTGTACATAAGCGACCCCAAAAACTCCACCAAAGAACTCCTACAGCTGATAAACACCTTTAGTAATGTGGCAGGATACAAGATCAACTCCAAAAAATCAGTCGCCCTCCTATACACAAAGGATATGGAAGCAGAGAGGGAAATCAGAGAAACATCACCTTTCACGATAGCCACAAACAGCATAAAATATCTTGGAGTAACTCTAACCAAGGAAGTGAAAGATCTATTTGACAAGAACTTTAAGGCATTGAAGAAAGAAATTGAAGAGGATACCAGAAAATGGAAGGATCTTCCTTGCTCTTGGATTGGGAGGATCAACATAGTAAAAATGGCAATTCTACCAAAGGCAATTTATAGATTCAATGCAATCCCCATCAAGGTCCCATCAAAATTCTTCACAGATCTTGAGAGGACAATAATCAACTTTATATGGAAAAACAAAAAACCCAGGATTGCCAAAACAATCTTATACAATAAAGGAACTTCGGGAGGCATTACCATCCCTGACTTCAAACTCTATTACAGAGCTTCAGTATTGAAAACAGCTTGGTATTGGCATAAAAACAGAGAAGTTGACCAATGGAATCGTATAGAAGATCCAGATTTTAACCCACAAACCTATGAACACCTCATTTTCGATAAAGGAGCTAAAAGTATACAATGGAAGAAAGAAAGCATCTTCAACAAATGGTGCTGGCACAACTGGATGTCAACCTGTAGAAGAATGAAAATAGACCCATATCTATCACCATGCACAAAAGTCAAGTCCAAATTGATCAAAGACCTCAATATCAGTCTGAACACACTGAACCTGATAGAAGAGAAAGTGGGAAGTACCCTACAACAGATGGGCACAGGCGATTGCTTCCTATGTATAACCCCAGCAGTGCAGACATTAAGGGCAACATTGAATAAATGGGACCTACTGAAACTGAGAAGCTTCTGCAAAGCAAAGGACACTGTCACTAAGACAAAAAGCAACCCACTGACTGGGAGAAGATCTTTCATAACAATGAGACATGTGTGCTCCTGGCAGCACCAAGATACTCCCCTGAAAAAGATGGGCATCAAAATGGCTCCTTATGGAGTTTATTAGCCATTTGTCGAAGAAACTGCTCTTGCCTGGACTGATGCATAAACTGGACACAAAGAACCTGCAGAGATGACCGCTGAACTTGCCTAAAGGTGAGATGGTCTTCGGGGTTCCTGCTTCATAAAAGAGTCTGTGAGACATTCTACAGGATACAAAAGAAAGTGACTGAACTTTATTTAAAATTTCCTGCTTCATGGAAATGTCACCTGGATACTATGGGCCTGTAGGCTGAATAAGGATGCCCCAATGTTACAGAAGAACTTTGGGTAACTATATAGGCAAAGAGATGTCTCTGTCATTTCTAGAGTTTTGGAAGTTGCTTACTTCTTGTTTACTTAGGTAGTATATGTCATCCTGGAGTCTTTGCTTGAGCTGAAGAATATATGGTTACAGTTTTCCTTAGCTATAATAAAAGATAGAATAGATATAAATATCATAACTGTAATTCTTGCTTGATAACAGTTTTGTTATATGTAATTTTACTATGTTAAAGTTAAAGCCTTCCTTTCTCTTTAAAACAGAAAAGGGGAAATTGTATAGGAAGTCATTCTGTTTATCTATTACTTTCACTGGTTAATCAATAAAGAAACTGCTCGGCCTGATAGGGCAGAACTTATGTAGGCAGAGAAGACAGAACTGATTTCTGTGAGAAAGGAAGCAGATACAGAGTGAGCTGCCATGGAGCTGCCATGTCAGACATGCTGAATCTTTCCTGGAAAACCACAACCTTTTGGTGATATACAAATTATTAGAAATGGGTTAAATCTAAGATGTGAGAATTATCCAATAAGAGGCTAGAGATAATGGGCTAGGCAGTATTTAAATGAATACAGTTTCTGTGTGATTATTTCAGGTGTAAGATAGCCAGGCAGTTGGGATGACAAGCAGCCAGCTCCTGTTACAAAGTCCCATTTTGTTTTATATATATATCTTTTACTGCTCACCCTTGTGTGTTGGTCACAAGGTTGCAAAGTTCAATCCTGGGTTGGGGCATTATAATAGTAGTAGCATTAACTATTTATTCTTTGTCTAAGGGTGGGATCACACAAAATTTTACAATGTCTTGTTTAGGTATCTATTTGTAAGACCAATAACAGACTTTGCAGTTTTCTTGCTCTTAGAATATTTCTTACTCTTCTTCCATGTTTTTTCCTGAGCCATAGATGTAAGATCTTTGATGTAGGTGTACCTATTGTGACTGAGATCCCCATAATCTGTTGGACTCTACATTGTATCTAGTAGTCATTTTCTATGATGTTTCCATTTGCTTTTTAATAAACATTTCTTTGGTGAGGGTGATAACTACACTTATCTGTGCATTTAAGAATAAGGTTTAGAAAGTAGTAAGAGTTTATGATGGTCTTAAAAAAAGGAACTGGTAGATTTTCTTCTATTTTCCTTTAATTTCCTAATACCAGGACTCTGGCTAAATTTCCAATAAAGAGAAGAATTTTCATCTGCAACATTGGGGCATCTATCTTTAGCCTATAGGCCTAGCATATCTGACAGACCCTTCTGTGCAGCAGAATATTATGAAGGGCTGTCCATTCTTGTCTTGGCAATGTTTAGCAGTCACTTTTTGTTTCCTGCTTATCCACTTAGGACAGCATACTGTCAGGAGTCGAGGCAAGGGCATTTTCTTGCCCAGTGGCTTATTTTGCTACAAAGAAAATGAACTCTCTATGAAGTTTTTTTGATGCCCTTCATCTTCTCTTAAGTAGATTGGTGCTGTCTGTGTCATAAATAAAAAGCCTATGTTATTAAAACATCTTTACATGCTGTATTCTGAAGATCTCTGAAATGCATGAAGATGGAATGTTTATCAAAAATATATTTTGTTTGGCCTTTAAAACATATCTAATATGATTACAAGTTTGATTGTTGTAAGTAATTAAGTACTAACCAGAATTTCCTTATTATACTAAACAGTAACAATTTTCAAGAAATACAAATGAACATTATATAGTTAAATGAGGTGTATAGGAACAATATCTTGAATAAAAGTAGAAATGTTTGTACACTAAGTTCTAACAAAATTATTCTCAAATTTGTATCTATACATAAAATTTGTATACAATATATGAAAATCCAACCCAGTATAAAATATGTAAAACTAGTATTTGCTTTGGAAAAGTAGATTTAATAATATACTTTTTATCTTATATCTATAGCCTCCCTTTTTTCTTTTCAAAGTAGATCAAATAATCTAAACTTTTATCCTATCAAGTATGTATTCCCCTTTTTTTTCTTTTCAAAACAAAAATCCTGAATCTAATCTCCACTGTTTATCTTTTTTTTCAGATCATTACCAATAATAACTTGTAACCAATTCTGCTAAACAATGACAAATATCCATAACCTAATGATGTACCAAAAGTCTTCCGACCCTACCTCTAAGGAATGTAGGCATTGTGTTCTTAAATTTATTTCCTGCTGTCCAGAAGTAATGGCATCTTTATGAGATCCTGAAAAATTTGGGTTAATTGTCAAGCGCTGGGAGATGTAATTGTACCATTTCTTGTCCAATATCTGTGTAATGGGGAAATCCATGGCTTATTTTAAGTTCTGGCTTGAGTAGTCTGTGAGACCTGATCATCTCAGTAAGCTATCTCGAATTTGTTCTGAGTGGTTTGTATACCAAAGCCAATCTTTATTTGGTATTTGTCAGCTTAGTGGTGTTATAGTCTTAGAGAAATCATTCTGGAGGTATACCATCTTACTTTTGGAGACCTCAAAGTTCACTGTTAGATGTGCTCATGGTTCACTGTAGAAAACTGATAGGGACTCAATACTGAAATCATATACAGAAAGGAAGATGAATTTTTTTTCTAGAATTAGTACTCTATATAACAATTAATATCATGAGAAAAAGTTATGTATATACATACATATACACACACATATATATTAACCTTATAAAATTCATACCTTACAAAAAGCTTTTAAAAAGTCAATATAAAACCACAGGCTTATGAGATTAGTGGCAAGAAAGTAGTCCCTAAATATTTGCTTTTCTTCTTTTCCATATCAGGTGACTTCTGACAAGGGACAGGGATTTTTAAATTTGCCCTAATAAATATGCTTAGATTTAGAGAAGGAAAGTGCCACACTCCAAATCTAAAGCCAGATTTAATCTCTAACTGGACTAGGGCTACAAAAAGACCATTTGCAGCATATGTCTTTAGAGAAAAACTGAAAGAGACATTGGGGAAGATTTATGAAATCTTAATCTCTGGGAATGTGACAAAATAATAGACAAATTTACTCTTTTGGGTGACTTTTTTTTCTGGATGAATTTTCTTTTTCTTCAGATGCCTCTTTTGTCCAGTAGTATTTGGATTTTTTTAGCTGGATACCTTCATTTTTGTGAAAAGATAGAAACAAAACTATTTCCAAAATTCTAATCTTTGGTGTGTTCTTTTTTTGGCAAGTTATTTCTGATTAAATGAAAACCATTTGCAATCAATCTCTCCTAATTTGCCCTTTTGGGGGGTCTCATATTTTGTAAACCTATTTTATAGCATGAATAATTAATAGAATCTCATCTTTGCATTTTTTCAGAAACAATTTATAATCTTCAACAATGCAAAATTTTCTTTGAAGACTTCTAACATATTTTTTCTAAAGTATGTATATTTGAATCAGATAGTAAATATTGTCCATGTAATGCTAAACCATAGATTCAGGATATTGCTTATGTATCATTTATAATGGCTGCTCTACAAAATATTGGTATAGGGTGGGACCATTTAACATTCCCTGTATGAGAATCTTCCATTGATATTTCTTAGCATGCTGGGATTTATTATAACTAGACCCTGAGAAGGTGAATTTTCCTTTCTCTTGTAAAGGTATAGTGAAGAAACAACCTTTTAAATTAATTGCTTAGAAGAGTCCATCCTTTATGAAATAGAGTAGGGAAAGGAAGTTCAGAGTATAGAGAGCCCATTGGCTGAATCACATTATTATTAGATCTGTTACCATTCTCCATTTTCCAGATTTCTTTTTAAAACAAATGAAGGAGAATTCCAAGGGTTTGTTCATTCTTCAGTATGTTTTGTATTTAGTTGCTAGTATACCAGATTTTCTAAAGTCTGCAAATTCTCTGTTGTTAAATGATATTACACAAACCATACAGAATTTTCCAGCAACCATTTTAAAAGTAAGGCTGTGGATGACTTTGATATATCAGCAGCTGTTTTTCCTTGTTCTTGTACAACTTGAATGGTTGGTGACTGTTCTTTATAAAATCATATAATATTTTTCTCAGAAGCATATATTAATTTGTTGTTTGTTTCTATGATTTGGGATATGTTAATCTGAATATTCTATTTCTGTACCAAATCACCTCCCCACAAATTCATTAGTAATTGAACAACACATGTTTAAATACTCCTTTCTTTCTTCTGGCCCTATATATTCAACCCATCTTTCCCTCTGTTTTACCTGAGATAAAGTTCTAATTCCTAAAAAATGAGCACTTATGTTCTGAGGAGATCAATTAAGATGTGAAGATTCTGATGAAATTATTATTATATTTACACTTTTGTCCATAAGACCTTCAAAGACAATGCCATTTATATTCATTTTTAATTTTTGTCTTTGTTCTTTTGCAGATGTTTTCCAAATACTCACTTAATTGTTTATTCTAAACTTTCTGTTCTCTCTCTTAAAGCTGTTCTATTATCCAGAGAAGTATGATTTCTTACAATAGGCATTAGGGTCTTTAATTGCTCTAGGAAGAAATTTCCTCTGCAATGGCAGAAGACAACTAAACAGGATTTTACATAGGGGCCTATTAGAGATCCCTCAAAAAAATCTTCTGACAACAAAGAATTATTACCTTGAATATCTCTTGTTAACCCACATTCATTAGTCCAATGCCTACCTTTGCCATATCTTCTCATAATCCAGGAAATAGGGACATTTTAAATTGATTATGGTTAGAAAAAATGTTTCTAGGAATAACCTATTTATAAACTATTTTTAGGTGACCTGTTAGCCACAATTAAAACAGTTGACATTTCAATTTTTCTTCTAACCTCTGGAAATCACTTCTCCTAGCCAAATATCATTATGGTTGAAAGATTCAATATTAATTGTATCTCAGATGAATTATTTCAAAGGTGCAGACCTTGCCTTTAATGGCACAATTATCATTTTGCATTGAGAACTAACATTTTTAAAAGCCAGAAATTTAATTATTATTTGTCAGTCTTATGAATTTGGTATCATTCTAATTATTGGTGATAGCATTCTTTTAAAGAAATCAGTGGCTAGGCCTTTAATCCCAGCACTCAGAAGGAAGAGGCAGGCATATTTCTATGAGCTCAATACTAGCCTGGTGTACCAGAGCTAGTTTCCAGGCAGCTAAGACTGTTACAAAGAGAAACTATCTTTAAAAAACAAAAACAACAAAAAAGGAAGGAAGGAAGGAAGGAAAGAAAGAAAGAAAGAAAGAAAGAAAGAAAGAAAGAAAGAAAGAAAGAAAGAAGAAAGGAAGTGAAGGTTTCTTTCTTTTGGGCCCATTATGATCTTAGTGAATAATTCAATATTATTTCCTACTTCTTTAATACTGTTCCAAGAATTAAAAGCTGCTGCATGGCATAAACCCAGGATGTTACCATCATCTAGGGATTGTCTTTCTATAGTAGCATAATCTCCTTCTCCATAAAGTTGATCTTGGAAGATTTTCATACCTCTAACTTTACTCCATTGTTTTATAGTCTTATCCTATTCTCTGAACAAGGTACTCCATGGTAATTGTGGAACAGGCTCTAAAACAGCTATAAACAAGTCTGTGGTGATAACTCTATTTAAAACTGACCATGAGTTTGACATTTTATCCACAAAAGGTGAATTAATGTCATATGAAACTACTGTTCCTTTAAATCTCCTTAAATCTAACATTGGCAAAAATAGTTCATTCAGCTCTTAGAGAGTCTCTACTATTTGACAATTTCTGTAAAGTTACTATATATAGTAAAGTTGGTTGTTTGAAAATCTTAGACTCTTTATCTCTATTCTTATAATGCAACACTGAAATTTGTTCTCCATTAAATTCCTCTGTGTGGTTTTGAATAACTCAATAATCGGTTTCATTAACTTTTTTAAAAAGTTGTATTTTATCATTCAGACTAACATTTTAGTGATAAAGCAAAAATGATAAAGATGATAATGTTTAAAATTGACATTATATAAATCACATCTAAATTTGCTATCCTCTCATTTAATTGATCTATTTTCAAACAGTTCAGCATATTATGATGCAGAGACCCAACCACCTCCATTGTAATTTTTCCCACTTTTTAAAACTAATTCCTCCTTCAAGAATTCCCAATTTTATTACTAAATCTGTTGTTGTTGATGATGATGATGATGATAATGATGATGATGAATATTTGAGGCTAATTTTTGCTTCATAGTGCAGAAAAGCAGGACTGGATTTTAAGGCAGTTATGTAGTTTGGTGGCAGACCTAGACAGGGGTTCAGGGAGAGCTGCCAGATGAGAAGAAGGAAAAGCTTAGCCAATAGGGTGGTGACTCTGGCTACATGTAACCCCGGCCTATGCTGGTGACTGTAAAGCCACAGTGATGTGGGAGTGATTTCTTATTAATAAAGAAACTGCCTAGGCCCCTTGATAAGGCCCACCCTTAGGTGGGTGGAGAAAACAGGAGAATTCTGGGAGAAGGAGGCTTGGTGGAGAGTCACCATGATGCTCCCACTCCAGACAGACGCAGGTTAAGATCCTCCCTGGTAAGCCAGCTCGTGGGCTACACAGAATATTAGAAATGGGTTAGAACAATATGTAAGAGCTAGCCAATAAGAAACTGGACCTAATGGGCCAGGCAGTGTTTGAAAGAATAGTTTCCGTGTAATTATTTTGGGCATAAGCTAGCCATGCGGGGGCCGGGGACGCAGCCCCGCCGCTCCTATTTCAACACCACAGGAAAATGGATTTCTCATAAATTCATAAACCAAATGTTGGGTGCCATATGTAGCACAAATAATTAAAACCCAGAGACAGAAGGGTTAAACATCAAGATTAGAGAAGCAGAGTAATCAGCCACTAACAAAACATTATACTTTAAATATGCTTAGACTGAAGGGGCAATCCTCAGACTCCCTTGATTGTCTTATGTCTCCACCAAACATCACACTCAATATACCAGTGATTTCCTGTATCTTCCCCTTTATATTTTTCTTTCTGCCCAGCCATATTGCTCACATTTCTGCCTCCCTTGTGTTGAGATTAAAGGTATGTGACTCCCAAACACTGGGATTAAAGATGTGTGCGACTACCACCTGGGCTTGTTTTTTGATCCTTCTTATATAGCTCAGGGTAACCTTGAACTCACAGAGATCTGTCTGCCTCTGTCTTCTGACTCCTGGGAATAAAGGTGTGTGCCACTATTCCCTGAACTCTAGTGTCTTGGCTTTGCACTCTGATCCTCAATGAAGCTTTTTTGATTAAAATATAAATAAAAATGTCACTACAGTTGTGCTTCACTAAACATAAAATTTTCTAGGTACATCCATGTATCTGCAAATTTTATACAATTATTCTTTATAATTGAATAGTATTCCATTATTGATGGGGATTTTTTTTTTGCCTGACAATGATCTTTGAGGGGTGTGATCAGATTGAGGCATGTGTACCTGGAGAAAAATGCAGGGCAACCCAAGGTTTACTCTCTTTCTCTCTGTGGGTTTTGTGCTACACAGCTGATCTTGGATTTCTCATTTTTGTTTTGTAAGTTTGTCCCTTATAAAATATATAAAAAATATACTTGGTCTATCTTTTAACTAGCCTGGTTTTTTTAATACAAAATTAGATCCAATTTTATTAAGGATTTCAAATTACATATTTCAGATTTCTAGAATGGAATAGAACCATTTGGGGACTGAAAAAAATGTCATGATTAACACTGCCCCTATGTTCAGAGCACATTCCCATTATACAAAAAGAACCTGTTCACTTTGGCAACAACTAATTCCTAAGGAAGAAAGGGAAAGTCTGTGCTAACTCTTTATGTTCGCTGAAAATAGGATTTTATCTTTAGATTACAAACTTTAATGTTCAAGAAAATAAGCTCTGTTTAGATTAACTGTGATTACAGAAAACAGCACAAACTATCTAATAGAAACCAACTAAATTATTTTTAAAATAAAGGAAGTAATATAATTGGGTAAGGATTACCAGTACGTAAAAATTTTAGGAAGAAGTGTGTTCTTTAGGAATAAAGTGTGTTCAGATACTAAGACCCCAAAACTAAAATTTTACAAAAAGAACTACCACCTCTCCACAAAAGGAAAAAAAAAACTTGATGTAAATTTTATTAATAGCAGGAATATTACAAAACTGCTCCAAGTACAACCCAATTAAGATACCCTGTGAAGAAAAGTTCCCTCCACCCAAATGAACAGTGGTTACTCTGAGGTATTTTAAATGAGGCTCTTAACATCTAAAAGTTAAATGTCATGAACCCCTGCCATGGCCTCATTACCACTTTGGTATTTATTACAACGTGGTCACTTGGAACACCCAAAGGGGATGGGACTGAATAAAAGCCAGAAATCCTTTAATCACCCGAAGTCATGTACTAATTTTATCCATTCCCGCTATAATAAGAGCTACACACTCAAAGCTAAAAGAGAGGTGTTTAAAATTCATTCTCCAATTTAATTATTCATGTTTGGTGTGATTATAATGCTGTAGTACAAAGGCATGATTTTTTTGAATGTTTAGTAAGACTGAGAAAATTTGTGAGATATAACCTAATATGCCTTAACATATTTGTGAGGTAGTAAAATACTTAGTGCTCAAGGATGAGTAGTGTGTAATTTAGCTAGCCTGGTTTATTCTCGACCTCAGATAATTCAACAGTTTGGCACCCAATGTGAGGCTCATGTTCTCCGTGGCTTCAGCCAGCCACTGCCAGGCTTCACTGTGTGGGAGGCCATAAATAGCTGCTAGCCTCTGCAGCATCTCAGAGCTGCTTTGAGTACCGAGATACCTGTGTCATTGGCACCCTGTGTTTCTGGCTTGTGGGTCCAGCTTTCCCCGACATGCCACGGAAGCTCAGGCAGGGCGTAAGCTTCTCTGGGTGTCTCTGTTGGCATTGCTGTTTTGCTGGACCAGAGTGGCTGCTGCCCAGTCAGGGACCTCCAAGGAGCACAGTCTGTGATTTGCACTAAACAACTGCTTTTAATTTGAGAATATTTTTCAGATAACTTAACAACACAAAAATTCAACAGTTTTTTTTTTTTTTACTTATACCATATATGCAAAGTTTATGTTATTTTCCTTCTGCATCCCTTTATTTAATTCTGGGGATTAACTTTGTCCTTCATATTTTCTCATTAAAATCATTGTTTAATAATGGGGCCAAAATGAGATGCTTTCAAAATAATACATTCTTTACAGACTGATAATGACCAATTAAAATAATTCAACACTCTAAAAAAGAATACAACCAATTTAACAAACAAAACAAATCAATGACAAAGGGTACAGAGACATTGTCTTAAAAAAATCCATGTTATTAAATGATTAATCAAAATGTGTTAAACACTTATAATAGATTGACAAATAAAATGTCTCTCCAAAAAGGTAAAATATGCACTATACAATTATTCTAAAAATGAGAAGTTATCTTTCCTAAACAGACTTCACACCTGAAAATCCTCAATGAAGACATTTAAGCAAAACATCAGACCAGAGATCCAGATGTTGCAAAAGACAAAGCTAAAAAGATTTAAAAAGATTTTAAAAGATTTTTACAAATTATCAAATATAATAACCAGGCACAAAAGGTATAAAGACATAATTTAGCTTCATCAGTATGTACCAAACTCTAAAATAGCTTACCCACAGTTTTAACTGCATATCCAATGATCTCAAAAAGAACATCTGGTACAAAGTACCTTAAGATAGTCAAAAAATATACATAAAAATCCATATATATAACTGATCTAAAAAAATTAAACGATAGTTTCTTATAAAATATATTCATTCTTTGTGAAAAATAGTTGAAATGTGGGCTTCAAGCAATAAGATATTTAAATTGTTCCTATTTTCTGGCTATTATGAATAGGGTGAGTATGGATATGTATGAGGAAGAATCTGTGAAGTAAGATGTCAGATACTTTGGGAATATATGCCAAGGAGTGGCATAGCTGGGTAAAATGGTAGATTTATTCAGGTTTTTGAGGATTCTCCATACTGATTTGCAGAAGGGGTACAACAATTTTAATTCCCAGCAACAGTGAGGAGGTTTCCCTACTTTACATGTTTATCAGCTTTAATTGTCAGTGATTTTATTGATCTAGCCATTCTCACTGGGTGAAAAGCAATATCAGAATTAATTTTGATAATTGGAAAGATTGTTTACAATTTTTGAAGTATACCATAGGCTTTTCTATTTCATTTTTCTATTAAAATAACCTCTGGTTAGATTTATAGCCCATATGTGTTTAATTGGTTCATCTTTTTCTTTGTTAAAAATATAGTTAAAATTCGCTCCCACATTATGTTGCTTATTTCTTTGTCTTACTGCTTTCTTAGCTGTGCAGAGGCTTTATAATTTTGTGAACTACCACTCATCAATTGTTGACGTTAATACCTTGGCAAATGGAGTCTTATCCAGTAAGTGCCTTCCAATTCCCACATTTTGTAGGGAGCCCAATTTTTCTTCTAGAAATTTTAGTAGTTTAGATTTTCAGTTGAGGTCTTCATCAACTTGGATCTCATTTTTTATGCAAGATGATAAATATCAGTATTATTTCATGTTATGAAATATGGACATCCACTTTTCCAAGTGCAATTTGTCAAAGATACTATTGTTTTTCTTCCAATGTAAATTTTCTTTTCCCTCACTGTCAAATATTAGACAACAGTAGTTATGAGTTTCATGATTGGGTTTTCTATTTTTTTTTTATACTGGTCCAATTGCTCATTATGCATTTTTGTTCCAGTGCTATATTGTTTTTATTATTATAGGTCTATAATATATCTTAAAGCTGGTACTAACAATCACTCCATTTTTTTTTCTTTCTGTTCAAAATTTCTTTGACTATCCTGAGTGATTTCTGCTTCCATATAAATTTTAGGACTATAATTATATTTTTATGAAGGATGCTGTGGGTATTTTCCTTGGGATAAAAGAATATGTAAATTGCTTTAGGAAGAATGGTCAGTATCACAATATTAATTGCACAAATACATGAACATGGAATGTCTTTCAAGTTACTAGTGTCTTTCTTAATCTTATTTGTAGGGATAAATCCCACCCCTTAGGGGGCGTGTTCGCCTCAGGCTAAAGTTTGCCTATAAATTTGGCAAGCGTGCTCCCAGCTGTAGCTTCTGCTTTCCTGGACTCCGTGGGAACGGTGGTTCTGTAAGTCTATTCCTCCATTAAAGCTGTCTATATTTTGACAATCTGCCTGCATTCGCTTACGCCGTTACATTTTTGGCGTCCAACGTCGGGCTATTTTGCCCCCGACTCAAACATGTAGCCTGCTAGCTAACACAGCACGCTCCTGGGTGTCATTTTCTTAGTTTGTGACTTGGGCCCCAGGGCTGAGTCCGAGATATACTCGGCCTTCAGGCCCATAATATCCAGAGATGCATGCGGATCTCTGTGAGTTCAAGGCCGGCCAGGCTGTGGTGGCACACACCTTTGGTCCCAGCACTCGGGAGGCAGAGACAAGCGGATCTCTGTGAGTTTGAGGCCAACCTGGTCTACAAGAGCTAGTTCCAAGACAGGCTCCAAAACCACAGAGACCACCACTGGCAGGAACCAGTCGTTGCAGGTAAGAGAAAAAATTTTCTTTTATAATTAAAATGTCTGAACACGTTACCATTCAAGAATTTAACAGTTTTTTTAATTGTACCATGTGGGAGATTTTACAAGAGGTGTCTATCACCCCACCTC